>NW_003298974.1:595631-631165 GCF_000151645.1 Tuber melanosporum
GGAGCTTACTGAGTATCATAAAAGTAAAGTAAACAGGATCAACCACAGTACTAAAAGGGAAATATTGCTAATTCATATTTTGTTCATAATAGTAGGAAATAGGTGAGGCAGGATGAAGTTGAGAATTCTGGTGATTGAATTTAAGCCAGAAAAGAAACACATTCAAGTAATTATTTATAATCTTTTGAGATTTATTCGTAGTAAACCGCAGTGTATTATTGTAATGAGCAAGAAAGCCAAACACTTGAAAATCAGCTATTGGAGTAGCTAAAGTCTTCAACAGACTTGGTCGAATAACATATTACAAAAGATTCTTTTGCTTGTCTTTGGAGCCAGTTCTGCTGAATATCTTTCGCTTATCTCCTCATTGCCAATAATTCCTGTAAAGATCGCTTTCAAGCTCAGGCCAGTAGCAGGAATGTATACTGGGCTGACTTGTCCGCTATGAATCCCTCCTGCTTACGGTGATTTTATTCTTATTCCATCTCCAATCGTGAAGTCTAGAACTGGGTACTAGGTAATGTTCTGATACCTCACATATAAATGGTACCCGCGAAGTACCTGGGGCAGGCTCTGAATCTCCTTATGGTATCCAGTAACGTGCCCACCATGTTAAAACCAGAATTTTGAATTTGCATGTATATAATCTCTAAACACATCTTCGAGGTTTGTTGAATCAGCTATTATCAGCTGGGACTGAGCATTTGGCTATTGACTTTGTTATTTTCCCAGGTCAAGGACTATTTGCTGTGACTTCCACCTCTTGGGGTAGCAAGTGGGAGTCATTATGTGAAGCGTTAAGGAGTAGTTGTTGATTCATCGTTATTGTATAGCTGATACTTTGAACCGTATGAACAACCCACAGCTTTTTAAGTCACTACTACTTTCTTCAGCTGGAATTGAGAAACTAATTCATCCTGCTCTAGCCTTCAGAATTTGTCAGTTTCTTGCTTATTATGAACTAACTTTACTTCTATACTGCTTTGCTGAGGTGGGTTTTCAGCTCAGCAAGGCTTGTCATTGAGAATAAAACATTTTAGCTCATGTCTCAAGTCTTGATATTCTGTGCCACATCATGGTAACCTCACCTCTTTCGTAATTTTAGTCCTAGTAGAAAGTAGCATGATTTCGAGTTTGCCCAAATTATGAGGTAGTTATACTACTATAACTATATTACTATAATACCTTTTTATCAATATCACAACTACTATACTTTCATTGTAGTATTACTACTAGTATACTGTTATGTTAGAAGTATTACTTCTCCTACTATAACTACTCTAAAGATACAAACTATTACTAAAAGGATTACTAGCAAAGTTTTCCAAATTAGGAGCTTAGCAGAGTACCTAAAAACAATATCAGCTTGATTCCAAGAGTCTAAGTAAATATACAAAATTACATACCAAAATAAAAGTTCTATAAAAGAAAAACAAAGAGAAAAAGACCACCAAACAGTCATTAATAATAATGACAATAGTTTGAAAACTGTTGGAAAAGCTGAAGGACAATCATGAGAGAAAAAGAACATTGTACAGAGAGGCCTAAGGCCAAGATCACCAAAGGCATATAATGTTAAGTCATACGTAAGGAGTGTATTCTACAAGATATGTAACCAAATACCTAATTATTGAAATATAAAGCAAATATTATCAGCGAGTAAGACCAAGTTATATGTAACACTGGAAAATAGAATTAATGAGTTGAATAGAGTACTATCATGTACCTAATACCTTACTAAATACACTAAAAAGATGAGGCCTCTAATACTTGATAAAGTATATTCTTTTTTTCAGGATATTAAGAAGTAAAATTGAAAACTAGAAGCCACACAAGGTGGGGAGAATTATTGAGCAAGTGGGTACTAATAACATATATCATAATATAGTAATAGTTTTTAACTGTTAATAGCAGAGAAGGAAGAAAAAAGATTGTGTGATGTATTTTTATAGCAATAGCAAAGAGGTTAGAAAAAGCTAGTAAGAGATGGATAGTTTCAGAGAAAGGTAAGGAATATATGAAAAAGTAGCTAGAGGAGGTATTATTTAAGAGTGTTCTTGTTTTTAGTTAGATAGCTTCCACAATCCTTATTACAATACCGAGTTTTTTTAGGATTTATAATGATAATAGCCAAGTCTTTACCAGAAAACTATAAGGAATAAATCACAGAGTAGTTAAGATTCAATTGATGAAACCAGATACTCACCTCCCTCGTACAATCCACTCTTCATCAGTCTTCTAATCTGCTCTCACTTTATTTTATTGGCAATAATAATTAAGGTGGAATCCCTGCGGGTTGTATTTATAATATTGACGAAACAGCACTCTCATAGAAGTGTTTGATAGATAGGACCGATGATCTTTATTGTGCAAGGACTGTTTGGTCAAAGAGTACTAAATCTGACTTAAAAAAGAATTAGTATATCCTTTTTGTTTATATTTTTGCTAAAGGAGTACTACAAGTTCCTTCTATTCAAATATTTTCTATATTAAGTGAAACAAGCATACAGCAATAAGAAATCTTTTTTGAAATAAACAAGTTCATGTGGGGATTTCTCCTACAGGTTGGATAAATAAAAAATTATTTACTCAATTTATTCTACAGTTCCTAGTACTAATTTTTGAAAACAAGAGGGTACTATTCATTTTTTATTGTTATCCAGTACATGTCACATTCCAAGTTCTTCACACCTGCTAAGAATAAAATATTATAGTATCCCTAACCCTAACCAAAGCAATACTAATAACCTAACTCTATAATATTACCCAGAATAAGCACTTTGAAGGATTGATACAAAGTATACAGAAGAAATTTGAGAGAAAAAGAATAACCTAAATGATACTGAGTGGTAGACTATTAGTCAATACAGGGTAGTAACAAAAGAGGCAGTAGGAAGAATATAGAAAGAGTAGCACAAGAGTCAGTCAAGGTAAAAGGTAAATGTTCAAATCTTTCAAATACAGAGATTTCTTTACAAGTTGACAGATACTGTTATTCTGAACTCAGCATAAAGGACTTTATATCAGCAGAGCTGAGAGTAGGTAATTGGACCCGATCTGAAGCAGCTAACATGATTGGTTTAAGTTCTTCAAATAATGAAAATATAGAGCACAGTTGTTGAATTTATTCTCAAAGATGAATAATTTTTAGAGTTTTGAGATGTCTTTCCTTCTTTCTTTTTAATGCTCTTCCCTATGAGGTATAGTTTGACGATAATAGTGTACACAATATTTATGACATCTTTCTCTATTTCCAAAGTAGTTATGATACTATAGAAGTAATAATTATGAAGATTTGAAAATTATCTTGCTACAGTAGTGATTTTTCTATAATATTTATTCTGTTTTTATTATAGACTTAGACTATTAGCACTTCCATAGTAGTACAGTGCAAATAGGTTCAAACCAGGTCCTCAAAACAGGCCAAATGTGATTTTTATCTAGTCAACCACAATACAGAAATTTAGAGAAAGGCTAGCACTGAGATAAAGCCATTTCTAAAGAGAACAAACAAGTGCTAGCATTTTTTTAATTAAGTACCATAGGCAAGAGGAAATAGAAGACAAAAAGTGAAAATTTTAGTGAGAGTGAAACAAGGAACAGAATGTACACAGTGCTATGTTGAAAAATACTGTAGAGGTTGGAAGAGTAAAATAGCATGATAATTGATCAAGTGAAAAGTAGAACAAATGTAGTAAAGCTTTGATGCATACAAGAAACTGTAGAAACAATTTACCAACAATTGTGAACAAAGTCAAGCATTACAAAAGCTACTACTATGCCACCAATACAGCAAAAACGAAAACACCTGCGTGCTATCGGATCCCAAGGCGGCTTTTCCAAAAAGCTGCATTAACAATCAACTCCCTTGGATTCCAACGAAAGCCAGGATAAGATTGCTGCCATTGAAGGAGAAGAGAATCCAGTTGGTCAGGAAGGAGGTGTAGAAGCCATGGAGAATACACCTCAAAGGAGGCTGGATATGAGGGGTTATGGCTCTGCTTGTAGTCCAGATAGAATAAAAGGGCTATCAAGGAGTACGCTATAGCGTAGAGCACAGAAGGAGAAAGAGAACCAGCAGCAACAGAATGCACTAGTTGAAGAAGGAATAGAGGCCAATTAGGAGGATTTAGAAAGCCATGTGGAGGAGAAATGGCCAATGGTGAGTAAGGATTTAAGGACTATAGTTTTGAAAAAAGGTATGAGCATTTCTGTTTAAATATAAGAATATTAACATACAAGTAAATAAACTAAGTAATGTATGATTAGGAGTGATGGATATCCAAAGAGTACTAAGATGCAAAAAGAAAGCCATTTGCAGTATGTCGGATCTTGAATGCTATTTCCAAGTACTCCAGTTCATGAACTGGCAGTTGAAGTGTCCTAATCTTCCTGGCATGATGGCAGCATTAAACACAGCAATTGGATGGGGACAGAGCAAGCATATGGCTGAGAGTATCACTCGATGGGAAAAGAGCTGAATTAAAACAAGAACAATTATTCTAAGTCAACAAGAAAAGCATACAAAGTCTCAAAGTATGCTAAATGACGAAGGTGCCATCATAGCAGTCAAGGAGAACATTGAGTATACTGGTAAAGGTAAGTACAAAATCTTTGATTTTCAGTGGGTCAAATTTGTGATTAATCAAGTTGTGAATAATATTTAGATATTTTCAGACCTGGACTTGCAAGAGCAGTAACTAAGTATTGGACAATGTGTACAAGTCAGCAAGATGCAGAAATCCGAGTCACTTGTATCGATCAAGCATTGATAGAAAAACAAACCCAAGGGCAAATAGGTTTGACAGTTTTTACAGCTATTCGGTGGTTGAAGAAGTTAGGATTTGAGTGGAAGGAAGTAAGAAAAGGGGTCTTTATCGACAGTTACGAGAAGCCTGATATAGTCTTTTATCGTTCACAATACTTCATCCCCCAATGGAAAGAGCTGGAAAGACGAATACCAAAATTGAATCTCTCTGGCACTATTGAAAATACACTATTACCTGCCAGACAACACCTCTTAATCCCTGTCACACATGATGAATGCACCTTTCACTCCAATAATGAAGTACATCATCAATAGGTTCACAAAGATAAGCATCTGATCAGAAAGATGTCTAAAGGTCAAGGTCTTATAGTATCCAATTTCATACTCCCTTGCAATAGACTAGAGATGCTATTGACTGTCCCTTTACCTTCCCTCCTACAGACTTGCAATCTTGAACCAGTTCCTGGGCTTAAAATTAAACCTAAGCAGGCTACAGAATATATTCAGATAGGCAAAGGAACATGGTAGAAAGGGGACAATCTTATAGACCAGGTACTCAACATTGCAATTCCGATTTTTGAAGCCACTTTTCCAAATGCTCAAGCCTTGTTTCTTTTCAATCATGTGACATCTCACACAGCTGATGCATTAGATGCTCTTCAGTCTTCTCATATGAATATGGATCCTGGTGGAAAACAGCCACATCTCGATAATAGTTGGTACTATGAACCTAATGGGGTTACCTTATTCTATTAGAGAATGAGTTTTGATCCAAATGATCTTTCTATACCTGCCAAATTGAGAGGTATGCCAAAGGGATGCAAAAGAATCCTCCTGGAATGTGGAATTTGGCCTGAGGGTGGATTAAGGTATGATTGCAAGAGCAGAAAAAATAAGAAGAACCAAAGTTACAGTGGCAATTCTTGCTGTGCCAGGTAACTTCTTTCAGTACAACCAGTCTTTCTGGTACAAAAGTCTCACCTTCAGGAGGAGATTGAAAAGACAGGTCATCTTTGTTTGTTCTTTCCAAAATATCACTGTGAGCTCAACTGGATCAAATATAGATGGGGAAGAGCAAAATGGTTTACCAGCAAGAATTGTCAGTATAACTGGCCTTCACTAATCAAAACAGTTCCAAAAGCTTTGCAGGAAATACCTTCACTCTTACTCCTTAAATACTGGTGGACGAGCACTCGCATACTAGATGCCTACTATGCAGGATTACGGTATGGAACTTCTGAGTTTACAGATATTGTGTATAAAAGTCATTGTGGTGTATCTAAAGCACAAGGTTTTATTTAGAAATCTCTCTTCTTCAAATAAAATATTTTGTTGATTTCTGCTTTATTCATCTCTCTGCAATTACCCATACTTGTATTATTTCCCATCCTTCAGGTTATCTTGGCACTTCCTGGCTCAATTCCGGGCTCAACACTGATCGGTTGCTACGGAATTCCTGTTTCACTGGAGGACCCACCTTTAGGCACTTTGCACCGTAGTACAACCAGTATAATCTTTTTGAACGTATCTTTTATATTAGAATAATACTTCTTTAGTGTTTATTCTACTAAAAGTCATTCTCATATAGTGTTTAAAAAATCTAAACGTTTTTAATAATTATTGATGGTAGAAATCTGGAACATTGTCAACAATTATCAAGCATTATCTAGATGATTTATTTATGAGGGAGCAGGTGCCAAGACAGGGTTATTGGAGAGGATAGTACGTGGAGGGCTGGAAATATGGAGACAGGAAGGAACAGGGGATAAAGAAAGTTTAGCTTTTTTGAATTCTAACTATTTATTCAAAAATTCTAAAAACTCATATGTATCAAATACTATTTTCATAACCTTACTTATAATCTCCCAAGATGATTCTCCAGGATTCTGGAGGTCTTTAGTACTTAAGTACCTTCCACTAAGATAGACTATATCTTGCTATAGCATTTAATTAACAGCACTCTACTTTAGTATATTAGTCTATTTCAATCACTACTATGGTGGTTTTTTGATACCAGTAAAAGCATAAGTTTATTCTTCTATAATAGCAGTTACTCTTAAAGGTTTTTACAGGAAACTACTACAAATGTTACTAGGACATAACTTCAAGGAACCACTTATAAAGTAATGTTGCAAATTTCTAGCTGCAGAATATATCATCAAACAATTGGGTAAGTATTACTCCAGTAGCTTTGAAAATAATATAGCTAGTAATATTTGTTGAAAATATGAGATCATGAAACTTGTACTAGCTTAAAGCAATAACATAGTTGATCTCTCCACAGCAATCCAATTTTCCATATTTAACAAATATGAAACCTGCATGAAGGTAATAGACAAAAAGATACAACTATTGTACCAAATGAGGTCTCATAAACTCATATAGTGAAGAGGCTTAAAGTACTAGTGTAGTAAGAAGAATGAGCAAGCACCAAATATTCAACCCTGTTTTAGCAAAATGAAGAACCGACATGCTGATGATTCTTCAGAAATCAATAATAAGTAACAAAGCAGAATTATGAAAATGCAGGTACCAGAATTGCCTTTCTGAATAAAATGTCTCAATCTCATATGAAGTTGTCACAATATGTAATCATTCAACTAACCTGTATGCACATGGTCCTTTCTGCCTACTTAGTGTGATAGATATATGATACTTTTTCACTATCCCATCTCAGCATGAAGTTGATCCTCTTAAAACACCAGGTCAAATTTTTTCATCTGGCAAAGCAACTGCAGCTCCACCACCACTATAAATTTACTACCTAGGCAATCACAACTATCCAGAATGAAGTGAAAATTTAATTATGAGATAGTCAACTAATAGAAAGAAGTAATTCTTATCTTAAAAAAAGAGTATTAATCTGAGTTTACAGCAAATATTAATGCTAGTTTATTGGGACTAGAAATCCATTTCCAGACCTACAGTTGAAGACAAGGAAAGTTCTTAGGTGTGGAGGAATTGATTGGTTTATTTACTGCAAGTAAATTCTTAATCTTCTCCTCTATCTTCTTACTGCTTAGGCAATAACTGAGTTTTCCATGAGAGATATTGTGATAATGGAGGACAATGCTCCAAAACATGTTCACTACTATTACAATATCCCTCACCAACAGTTTGGGTTTACAAAGCTTGTTTTTTCCGGCACATTTTCTGGACTTAAATCCTTTTGAAATGATTTGGACTAAGTTAAAGGATGTCCTACATGAGAAAACTGGGACCTCAATAACTACATGACAGATTCGTCTTGTACTTGAAGAGGTAAATTAAAATTTACTTGTTAATTCTTCTTTACATTAACTTTTTTATAATATTACAATACTTGGCTTAGAATAACTATTTTATGGAACACATATACTACCATATTGACTTTATATCTAAATTGATTTGAGACTGTATTGAGGATGAAGGAGGAAATATTTTTAATTTTTAATTTTTATCAAGTAGTGTAAAATACTATTTACCACCCTTGTTATGTTTACACTTAATTAACCGCTTTTGGGACCCCTGTGTGGTTATATATACCCCTGTCCACCCCCTTGCAAGCCTGGTCCATTTCACAAACGTCACGACACGACGAGTAGACGAACAGAACCTAGTTCTCTAGTTCCAGCCCAGAAGCCATATGCCGTAGTTAAACAGGACTATTATATCGATATTATGGGATTAGGTGGGAAATACAGGAACACCGGTGATCCTCATATGACAGCCGAATATAATTTGCATCTCGCAAACCGAAGTACCCGTAAGCTACCAGCATCTCCAGCAATTACTCCAGTACGCCATGCTGCTCAAGAACTTCCTTCCCATTGTCAAGAGCCTCCCTTGCCTTCTTTTTGTTCTCCTCGCTCTCAGACTCCGGTGCCGCCTCCTGAAACCTAATCAGTATTGTTCTCGTTTATTACCCGTGACTCGAAACAAAGACAGACCAATGCTTCCGACAACGAACTAAGAGCAGTGAGCAATTGCTTACGGACCGCCGGTGCCATCACGATAGTCTGTTCCAGAACTTGTCTCTATTGCAACAAGGCAAAGGCAGGTAAGCAGAAGCTCATGTGAAATATCTGACGTAAAACAATAAGAATTTGGAAAAAATTCCGAACCGGTTGGCGAAGCTCATACTCGTCCGCACCGTCCTGCTCTAACTTTTCCACGACGGCCTTCTGCTGAATGGTCTCCTTAAGATAGGAAGCTTCCTCCTTGATCAGACGGAGAACGGAGGAGGTCTTGATAGACAGCGAGGTTGGAGGCGGCATGTTTGTAGACTTTTTTTTTTCTGGTTGGCCGGGTTTATTCTTTTTGGCGGGATGATAGAGGGGAAGGTGGTTGGGATGAAAGGTCCGATACGTTATTCTAACAGGGATGTGGAAAATACCGGTTGCTATGTCGAGGGTCGTGGGTCGCTCGGGGTTCGTGCCGGGATCGAACAATAAACACATGAACGGAGGAAAATATGCTCTCACACTACCTATAACTCAAATATCTCAACCATTGTGTTTAAAAAGTGTGATGTCGAATGCTAATTCCAGGCAGAATGTGTATATCTTATCCCCACAAACACCTGAACCGGCTTTGTCCCCCGACACAACTCTTTGTTACATTTTGGTACTAGAATTACCCTATTATGAGATTGGTTTTTTGAGATGAAATATAGAACGCCCGCTATTTGTAAACTACCAACATTTGTGCGAAACAAAGGGCAAGTACTCGACAACTTGCTGGTTTACGCCGTGCTCATTCTGCTCGGTATTCATGAAAGGAAGGTAAACTCCTTTGTTCAGACGGAAACAAAGAAGGTGTAGGAATCAGAAGTTACACCGGTGTTCGGTTGTGGTACAGCAGTACAGCAGTACTAGTATCAGAGTGAGATATATATAAGGTCAACCTTGGAGGACTCCAGATAGAATGCGCAATAACCCTGATGCGCATATCCGTAGTTGAAATGGAAACTGTTCTCGGACATACCTCAGAAATTAGGATTGAGGATTAAAAAGAAAGATCTTAGGGTAACACCTATTTGTGGGTAAACAATAGCGTCCTGATGTCTCGTTTAATATGTTATTGTAAAGTACCGATAACTTCGAGTCAAATTAGGGTCAAATAATCTGTTTCAGCCGCAGTGCTCGATAACTGCAGTTCGCTAAAAGCCACATGAGATTTGTATAAGAATAGGAAGTACAACTTAACTGCACACTGAGCCACTTCCTATTAAAGGTTCTTACCAAAGGGAGGAATGTTTTGCTCCAAAAGAGGTTGAGAAATGGAGCAATTGTTGGGTCGGATGGTTCCAGTTTATTGTCAAGCTAACTGCTTGATTGAAAATAAACCGTTATTTGATTTGATATTATGCATATTATAAAACATTACCTGATATTAATTATCATATTTGTAAGAAATCAACTGACCTCTAAGATTTAGGCTAAAAAAATATTTTGACAGAATAGAAGTTACCTTTAAGTGAAAGGAATACTAGTATAATTAAATAACCATCAAAACTCTTATGTATTAAATAAGTTTACATAGAAAGGTTTATCAAGTAGAGTTAGAATTTTTGAATCCTTTATTAAATTTTCTGATATTATTATTATATAATATATTCTAAAAATATAAGTTGATAATAATAAGAATTAAGTTACCAAATAAATTCTCAATAAGCTTATATCTTCAGTAATAAAGTAGAGAAAATCTAAATTAAGAGACATTGAATGAGTGATATTAGGAAAGTTGAAGGAGATTAAAAGATAAGATTATTATCAAGAGAAAAGGGGGAGAAAAAGGAGTATAGTTTACATAATTAGTATGAAGTGATTTAAATATATATCTGCTGCTTAAGAAAATTGAATACAGTTTTTAAGAAAAAAAAGGGAATTTAAGGTCTCTGGTAAATAGAAATCAAGAAAAGCTGGGCAAATTGAAATCAAATCAAACAAATTCTACTGTATAATCTCATGAAATTCACTATATCCAGCTTTCACTGATTATATCAAGTAATTGCATACTATATAAACTCTTATCAGGTATCACTATATAGTACTGTCATGCTTGTCAGATTGTAAACAAAGGAAATTACGCTGTTAAGCCACAATGTGCTTAGCCGAATAGGTTAATACAATGGCGAATACCAATCAAGATATATTATTTTCAGCTATGCCGAGATACCCCGAACTATTTATTATTGGGGTTGTTTGGCCTCTGATTGGTGGGATTTGCAGTGGCGTTTGTTTTATCATACCAGGTGAAGTCTCGGCAATGGGGCGCACTTGGCGAGTCTTGGCGGATACCTTACACGCAGATTTCGTTGAGTCATACTGAACTCGCGCCAGGTCGCGCCATGGCGCCGCCACGTTGGCGCACCACGGAGCCAACCGAGTACGATACCGGTATTTAGTTACTCATTTCCGCCAAGAATACCCCAGCCATTAAGAACGGCACGCTGACCGGGTGGATAACGTACGGTACAGGAGGTATTGTACACAACAAGTATTTATAGTATCGACACTAAAATGTAAAATATTCACGGGATTTAATAAGTTAAATATTGACATAAAAAATATCAATTACAATCTCATTTCTCAAAAATTTATCATACAATAATGAACTAGAATTTAATGCATCTATTTTTAGGTTCTACTCTTATTTTAGGTTGCACTGCCACTTCTCAGAGCTTCCAGAATTCAATGGCAAATTTGTGGCTTGATGCCAAGCCACATGAGTCACTTTCTCCTGCACCTGACTCCTTGCCTTCTTCCATTTCCCTTCCTTTCCCACCCTTCCTTCCTTATCCTTCCTTCCTTCCTCATCATTCCTTCCTTCCTCATCCTTCCTTCCTATCCTATTCTCAACAACCACTCTACCCTTTACAACACTCTTACACCAACACACAAAATCCTTACTCATTCCTCATTCCTGTAAGTCAAATTATCCAATTGGTGCATGTGGGCTTTTATACCAAATTTGTCTTTTTTTCTCCGATATTTTTCCGATTTATCATTTTGCAAAACTTTTAAGCTTTGTTATTCCGATTACATACTTGGTCCTTGCATTCTTGTCCCGTCCTCTCTTTTGCTTTCTTCTCTCTTTTCCTTCACTCGCGCAAAACTTTCTTTCAAATACCTACTAGTCGCGCTTGACTTTAGACCTACTTACTAAAACTAAACTTGGTTGAACAGGAGAACAATCTCAGAAATGGTTTTCAGCCGAGCTGGGAGCGGCGCGACTGCCGTGGAAAGTAAGTTTCTCCACACCAAATACAATGGTTGTTACTGATAGTGGAGTTGTAGGCTCTAAGCTTAGCATGCGCGAGATGTTTAAGTTAATTACTGAGAAACTGGACCATATCCAGGAAACTCAAAATTCCATTCTGACCAATTTTACTGAAAAGTCCTTGGCGCAAAATCGCGAGATCGAAGAACTCAGACGGTTGATGCGCGATACTGAAGATCAGGTGAAAGCTCAGGAGCTTAATGAACTCCGGAAAGCTTTGGGGCATACAGAGATTACCCCGTCCGCGGGTGGGCGTTTTAACTCAGAAGCCCTTGAGGCACCTACTAGCACTTCTCATGGTAAGACTGGTTCGGTTCAAACTGTTGAAAAGTCAAAGCATAATGGTACTATTGCCGATACCTTTGAGACGACATTGTCCCCAGGTAAGATTATTTCTTTATTTGAGGTTATTTTTCTCCGGAGTCTCTCCTTAAGCGCTAACAATTGAGTGTTAAGATCTCGATATACCATATACGGCTGTCGATCAGGACGTTGAGATGGCGATGCCAGATGTCGGTGACAGCGATCGCGAGAACATTGCCCCGGCTCCACCGGCGCCACTTCCTAGTTCTGAATTGCCAGGCCCCGAAGCCACAGGTGTTCTTTCAACTACTGAGTCCAACAAGTCTAAAAAGCGACCTGTCCAAAAGATGCGGCCTACCAGAGGCAAGTCTGGTAGAGGAAGGGGCGGCGGCAGAGCACCTGTTAGGGTGAGTGGGGGGGATTCAAGCTCGGATTCGGATGAATCCTCTTCCGACAAGTCTGTTGAAGCTCCAAAGATATTTCCAGGTAGAGGTGGTTTTGGGAAGGCCAGAAGAGCTGGCGCGCTACTGGGCAGTCGGGTTCAACCTCAAGCTAAGTCGCCGGCGGTAGTTGGTCCAATTGCGGAAGAATCGGAATCGGAATCGGAATCGGACACTGAGGTGATACCTTCTACTAGTGGGTTCGTCGCTGTTAACCAAAAGACAGCCAAGACCCCGGTGAGGAACACGGCTCCTTTGTTGGCCTCAATTGGCCCAGGTATGCCAAGTGCACCCCAATCTTCCTCCGGAAAGAAAATTCCACCACCTTCTGCGAAGGTTATTGCTCGCGACCGCAAATTGCCAGAAAACCTTCCTGACAAGCCGTTCCTATTCACGGCGGACGCTATTAAGGCGATTACTGGCACCCGTCCGGGGAAGATTGTAGCTCAGGTTACTAAGGAAAACGTGCTTCCCTACGAATATTACATTGTATTCACACCTGATCTCCACTTCAAACCACCCAAAGCTATTGGCGACACATGTGAGCTTATCGACCTCCACAATTCCGAGGGCGAACTTTTAGCGTCGCGCTATCCTGTCTTCAAGAAGGTGGATAAGGTGCATTTTGCCTTTTACGGCGAGTACAAGCTTGGCGGTAGAAAAATGGTTTCTTTGTCAATCTGGCAAAATTCCGATCCTGTCGTGAAGAAGAAATGGGCCGAGAAGTTCATACACACTGGTTGGGGCTCAAAAATGCTCCTCGACAAAGGTCTTAGAACCCCCGGCGAGATCCGCAACTTTACGCTTAAGGATATCATGGAATTCTTTAATCGCGATGATGATTCTAAAGCTCTCAGACTTTCTGCGACTTCCTTTGAATTTGTCAACTTTGACCGCAAACTTTACGATAAGATGGTAGCTGTTGCGGAAAACTTGTTGAATGGCGGAATGTCTGCACCGAATGTCGCTCGCAGTTCTCTAACCACAAGGGTTCCGAAGCAATCCACGGCTGTTGATGCTGTTGACGCTGTTGACGTCGACGACAATGATGAATCCCCTCCTATTACCGCGAGAAAACGTCGCAAGGTTGGTACCGAATCCCCGGCCATGGTCCAGGGGCCAGATAGAGGGCGCCGCTTTCCAGGAAGAGCTCGTCGAGCTACTCAGGGAGCCCAGTACTCTGTTCTTCATTTGAGCAAGGCTGGTGAGCATGACTCTACTTCGCCCGTTAACAATCAATGGAGGGTTGAAAGCCGTAAAAAGCGTGAACCCATCCCGGCCGAACCGTCTGCCAACAAGGACGGCGACGGCGGCGACGACGATAACATGGAGACTGGGGTTGACTCAGAGTAACCCTTGACTCCGCCATTACCAATTTCGCTTCTTTTACATTGCTCTTTTACTTGAATACGTTCTACTTTGCTAAAAATTTTACTGTTCTCCTGGAATCGAATGGTTCCTATTTTAATTCCCCCTGCAATCATTTTCTAGATTTTCTTTTGTTTCATGGATGGAAAATATCCTCAATGGCATATGTGTGGGGGGATGTGGTTGCTCTTACAGTGTAACGTGGAGGGAGGACATTAAAAAGTGTTTTAGTTCAAATGCGGATACCAATTGAAAATTGCGGATGCTATAATTACAAATTTGACTGGCTGGGCAAACAATTAAAGGAAAATTGGTCCTGTATGGTTAAAATAATTTTAGTGCAAGTAATCAGAGGTTGTTAAAAGCAACTAGGTTGGAATGTGACCTTGAAGGTGATATGATAGAAAAAGGTCTAGGCAGAAGTCAACGCAAGGATGTGTTGAGAAGAGTTAGGCTGGAATTTTTAAAGTAGATGGATATATGACCAGGAAGGCTCAGCAGTGTTCTTTTCATTTATGACCAAGAACTCAAATGCAGATAACAGTAAGTTTAGAACCTGTTTAGCTGGTTACTTTTATAGTATAAAAGTAATATTTTTAGCATAAAAGTAATATTTTTAGCATAAAAGTAATATTTTTAGCATAAAAGTAATATTTTTAGCATAAAAGTAATATTTTTAGCATAAAAGTAATATTTTTAGCATAAAAGTAATATTTTTAGCATAAAAGTAATATTTTTAGCATAAAAGTAATATTTTTAGCATAAAAGTAATATTTTTAGCATAAAAGTAATATTTTTAGCATAAAAGTAATATTTTTAGCATAAAAGTAATATTTTTAGCATAAAAGTAATATTTTTAGCATAAAAGTAATATTTTTAGCATAAAAGTAATATTTTTAGCATAAAAGTAATATTTTTAGCATAAAAGTAATATTTTTAGCATAAAAGTAATATTTTTAGCATAAAAGTAATATTTTTAGCATAAAAGTAATATTTTTAGCATAAAAGTAATATTTTTAGCATAAAAGTAATATTTTTAGCATAAAAGTAATATTTTTAGCATAAAAGTAATATTTTTAGCATAAAAGTAATATTTATAGTGTAAAAGTAATATTTTTAGCATAAAAGCAACATTTGTAGCTTAAAAGTAACATTCATAGCATAGAAGCAATATTTACAGTATAAAAGTAACATTTATAACATAAAAGCAATATTTATATTATAAAAGTAACATTTATAACATAAAAGCAATATTTATATTATAAAAGTAACATTTATAACATAAAAGCAATATTTATAGTATAAAAGCAATATTTATAGTATAAAAGTAACATTTATAGCATAAAAGCAATATTTGTAGCATAAAAGAAATATTTGTAGCATAAAAGTAACATTTTTTAGCATAAATTTGGGCACACTAATGTTTTTAAGTAGAAGGGTATTTGGTAGAAGACAATAAATAATGATATGTTTTTATCCTATTGACAAATTTTTATTCAATATTTTTATTGTTGGGCAAGGTTTAAAATTATGAGATCTGATGTATAATTTCATAGTTTAAAATAAAAATGTTTTATAGAGGTACTTGCAGTTCTAACAAGAGGAATAATGATAACAAATGAGCTACTAAAAAGCTGTTAAAAGAATATAGAAATAGAGGCACAATGGGAGGTAGTTTGCTAGATGGTATTTTTAATTGTAATAACTATTATATAAACTTTCTTTTGTTAAAGATATATTTGAGTTATAGGATTTGCCCTAAGCTACATTTTAAGACTATGATTTTTTAATTTATTTACACTTGTAAAAATACTGAACATTTTTATACTTTTTCAGTACCGAATTTTTTTATTAGCATATGGGTGCTGATATGTGAAAATTGGTCTGCTCTCCCAATGTAACAAATTAGCCTTGATGCATATGATACTTCTTGACCTTATAGAGTATGATCTGAAGGCCTCAAAATATATTTGTCATGAAAATTGAACCCTTTGCTAACTTTTAAATTTAAAATCTTGAATTATCTGTTTTTCTTTTTAATACATAGTTGAATAGTTCATCTCTTAATCTACTTGAAATATATTTATAAGGCAGTTGTACTATTAGAATTAACTGTTATAATAGATTTTGTGATTTTTGGAAAATTCTCACTCTGGCACCAGAATTCTTAAATCCAGATTAATAGTATCTGGTGCAACACATCTTATCAGTAAAATGGGTTGAGTGATAATTGGTGAAGTAAATCTTTAGTATAATAGTAATATGATAGTTATGAGATCGTAGATGCTAGTATACTATTGGTTCGTGATAGATTTGATAGCTTAAATAGTCTTTGTAAGTCCAGTAACTGAATCATCATTCTTCTCCTATTATCATTTCTTAAATTCTTAAATTATAACTTCCTCAAATTCAAACTTTACTCTTAATGAATTGCAAACTCACTCTTCTTTTTACAATGATAACACTGATATAACCTTTGGTGAATTATCTGAAGAAAGCTTTGCAGGATATTCCTCAAACTCCAATACTTGTAGTCAGGATTCACTCTTTATAAGTATGCTATACAATGTATTTTGCTAATCACTAGGAATACAGGAATTAACTTCTTATTTAGGGAGTAATAGTGAGTTTTCAGATTCTCAACTACAACTTACAAGATTTTTAGCCTCTTGTACCTGTTCTGAGAAGTGCACACATAAAGCAGAAAGTGATAAATGGAAAAAATGGCTTGACCATCATGATAAAATTGAATGAAAGCAAAAGAAGATTCTGATTATATACCTTCTATCTTCACAGTTACAAGTTAGTTGTAAATTTAAGTAACAAAAGTATTAGAATAGATCAAAGCTAACAACTTTAGTTAAAAAATGGTAAGCAAGTAGAGGTAAGATACTGTTTACCTTTTATAGGTAATGTCTGCCGAGGAGTCTTTTGCAGTTTCTGGAAAATGGACAGAAAAACAATTAATAGTATCATCAAACATATCAGAAATACTAGGATGCCTGTACCAAAGCCTCATGGCAATCGTCAGAAAGCAGCTCACAATAAACTCCCTGAGTTAGTTAGAACTGATGTTGACAAATTCCTTATAGCAGTAAAAGAGGAAGAGGGTGAGTCTATTGCAACAAGAACATTTAAGCAAAGTCTTGAGGATAGAAGAACTGTTAAGTATATGGAATTGGAGCATATCATATTCCTCCCTTCTCATCTTTCTTATTAGGTAGTATATCAAAGATATGTCTTACAGGCTAAACATACTCATGATCAAGCCAGTTATGCAGCTTTCCAATACATCTATAAGTATTGAAAAAGTCATGATACTTTTAAGTTCATGAAGATTCGTAAGCCATCTAAAAATATTTGTAATGAGTATACTATTTTGAGGAACCAATCTCAACATGATTTCATATTGAGAGAGGAAGAAGAAAGCACTGATATTTTAGATTCTGAAGGAGATATTATTGAGAGTAGAGCTTCAAGGATGAATTCGGCTGCATTAGAGGTGTACCTAAATGAATACTGTACCTGTCATAAAGCCGATGAACAGGATATTAAGCAGTCTAGAGAAGCTGATAGTCAACTTAGTTGCTATTCATTTGATTTTCAACAGGTAGTAGAAATTCCTAAAATACCACAGCAGTCTTCTGAGTGGTACTATTGGTCACCCTTTAAGCTCTATGTGCTTGGAATTGTTGATGATGGGATTGAGCAACATCATCATACTATGCATACAGAAGCACAGTAAGGCAAAGAAGCAAATCAGGTTGTATCTCTACTATATCTCTTTCTAACATCTATTAACAAGGAGAAACCTGATATACATTTATGGGCTGACAACTGTGGGGGGCAAAACAAAAACAAAACTATGTTATGGTATTTTTGTTGGTTTGTTGTCACACAGAACATAAGTTTAATTACTTTAGGATTCCAGGTCAAAGATCATACACGTAATAGTATTGATCGTGGATCTGGAACTGTAAAGCAAAGAGCAAATTGAAGTCCAGTATGAGTTCCTGAGCAGTATACAGCACTTGTTGACTCAGAAGATAAGAATCAGAAGATTAAAGCCATTCGCCTCTTTGATGATTCTTTAGGTACTGTTTTTAGAGATTGAGAAAAGGCACTGTCAGCATATTTGAAGTTGCTAAAGAGCATTCAAAGTTTTCGGTTTTTTTGGTTTAGTTCTATGTCTTCTGGTATTGTTGAAGCTAAGAGACTACCAAATCAACCATGGATAAAGTTTAATCTTTGTAAACAAGGATTCAATCTGGAGTCCTTTTGTCAGATTTCTTCATCACCAATACCAGATACTGGTCTTAACCCAGAAAAGCGTCTTGATCTTTGGCACAAGTATTCCTCTTATACTCTATTGGAGTAATAAAAGCAGTGGTTGTATTCTGAACCTCAAGATGAACTAATCACTGCTGTTAGAGAAAAGAAAAGCCTCCGAGCTCAGAATGCACGAAAGGCCAAAGTTGGACTGGATGAGAGTATTCATGAGACAAATGAGACAGCTGGTGAAAATGATGATGGTACATTCCAAGAGGTTAGTACTTCATCAGTTAAATGCAGTGAGTGTAGATGTCCCCCTGGTGCTAAAAATAAAAGAAGAAAGTCATGATTCTCTATTGTTAAGCTTACCACTAGTGTCACGAATATAGCTTGGCGAGGCAAAGGTTTTTCATATGACATATGATTATGAGTCACAGGTATGTTATTGTTTCACACATATGACTCATTCGAGTCATATGATTTGTTATGTGTGAGATTTGTGATGCTTTCGCACATGGCTCAAATATGGGGCATGGGACGTGTGCCTTGTGAATGTGCCTTGCAGGTATGCCTTGTGCATATGATTTATGATTTGTACATGACCTCGTTATGAGGTCATGGGTTTCACGCATATGACTCAGTCGAGTCATATGACTTGTTTATTGCGTTATGATTGGTTTATGAGTTTTTGTACATGACCTCGCGATGACATCATAGGTTTGAGCATGTGACTACTTTGGTCATATGATTAGTTTGCTATGATTTGATTTTGCACATGCGACCACTTTGGGTTACATGACTATGGGCGGGAAGAATACTATATAAGGAGGCCGATGCGGCCAAGGAGGATAGGTTCTTCTTGCTGTATTCTAAGTACCTTTCCTACTTATTACTTTAATGAATATAAACCACTGTTACAATCTTTATCTTTATTGCAACAATATCGTTACACCAAACAGAACTCTTCACGAAGCAGAGTTAGAGAAAGCTTACGATAGCTGTTCCCGATAGACGACAGAGGTCATGTACTATCAGTAACGTAGGCAGTGGCCTAGTATTATCGTAAGACTAAGGAAAGAAACAGAAGAAGAGAAGTATCGTTCCCCGTCACCAAGAACTAAATAACAAAGGAGGGATCGTTACATTACAAAGTGTTACGTAGTGCAACGCTAAACGATACAAGACAGCATCCTTCAACCCGGATATGGAAGAGGACATCGATATCGACAATCAAAACCTTAACCTAGGGGCATTCCGGGATGATGTAGATCACGTTTCAGTAGAGCCCTCGATGGCAGCAAGCCCAGTAACTCCAGAGAAAGGATTACCAGTTGATAGCTCTCCTGCAGGAGCTCCATAACCTGAGAGAATGTCGGGATCAGCAGTACCTGGGCCACCAGTCCCGGCCACTCCCGCACCAGGCACTAGCATACTTGGAATGACTGAGAATCAGTTTCAGACATTTCTAGCAGCAATACGAAATACAGGATAAGGAAACACTCAACGACCGAAAGCAAAAGAACCTGACACATGTGAAGGAGGTGAAGACAAGCTACGAATATTCTTGGCACAATGTGAAAGGTATTTTGCCGTTAAGGGATATGGAGAACACCATAATGAAATCAAGATTCCATATGTGGAATCTCTACTAAGAGGACTCGCGGGGCAATAGATCATGCCCTTCCAAGCTGGAAGGAAACAGAGGGAATGGGTCACAAATGCGGAATTTAAGGCAATCTTCTTCGAACAATTTGGGGATCCCAATGCCAAAGAGACAGCAAGACGAAAGCTAGAAAAACTCTAACAAGGAAAACAAACCTTTTCAGCATACTGGAACAAATGCTGACTATTGGAATACGAGGCCGAGTTGGATGATGCTACTCTCTACATCATCCTCCGAAGAAACTGTAGCGAGAAACTCCAAGAAGCATGGGGAATCTCTGACTTGTGTTATACTACAGCAGAATAATTTGTAAGATGGGCTATTGATAAGGAAAGCAAGCTAAACATGGTTCAAAGCAACTCAGAAAATACTATAGCACACAGGGTGGTCCAATCATCCAGGAATGTGGACGGGACCGTCAAACTGCAAGCAGCTGGAGGGGAAGGTCGAGAATTACCACCAGGCAAGGCAATGGAATTGGACAAATCAAGGGCAGGACCGGCTCTGAACCTGTCTAAAAAAGAATATGCTAGAAGAATGAATGGAAAACTCTGCTTAAGGTACGGAAAAGCAGGACATCAGATAGGAGAATGCAGAAGCCGATCCTACAGGGATACCAAGGGACTAGGGCTGCTGGAAACAACCATTTCCATGCTCAAAAGAGAAGCAAGATTCACGAAATGATCACAGAAGATTCACTGGCGGAAAACGACGAGGGTTCGCAGTGAATGGTGGTTTGGGAGACCCAAGATGTGGACCTGGAAAACCTATCAAGTTAGCGAACTACTACATGGCACTACACACACAAAGAGAAGAAGAAGACGGAGATCATGTAATAATCAAGACGAAAATACACAACAAATAAGACAATGAAATAATAATATATGCAACGCTCGACTCTGGGGCTACCAAAGATTTCATGGACAAGGAAATCTGTGACAAATACGGGTTCCACACCAAAGAAGCTAGGAAAGTGAGACAGGTCTACCTAGCAGATGGAAAGCCAAGCACAAGGAGTCCTATAACCCATACGGCAACAGTACTTATGAACATTGACAGCCATAGGGAAACAGCAACCTTTCACGTAGCAGATCTCAAGAACCATGAGATAGTCTTCAGGATGCCATCGTTGCGAAAACATAATCCGACAATCGATTGGAACAAGAACAAGATGACCTTTACAAGTGAACTATGTGTGACACGACGTCTCAACAGTTCACCTGAAGTCTACTCGATACCGGTACGAGAAGCATAAAAAGAAAATTGGCATGCAAAGTTCGCGGAGATGTAGCAAGATAAGAGAGTCCGGATACAAAAACTGGACCAAGAGGCAAAAGTGCCTACCAAATGTTCCAATGGGGTAACAGGACATGACCTGTCTGCCAACGAAGGAATCAAGATACCTGCCAATGTGCAGGCAATGATATCAACAGGAATAGCTATCGGACTACCAGAAGGCACCTATAGATGAATAGCACTCCACAGTGGTCTAGCAGTCAGACATTGACTCATGACCATGGCAGGGGTGATCGACATCGACTATACTGGTGAAATCAAAGTGGTCCTCACCAACCTGGCTCAAGAGGACTACGAAGTCCAAAAAGGTGATCGAATTGCACAGTTGATCATCGAAAAAATCAACAAAGAGGATCTGTACAAAGTAGATCAACTGGAAGTAACCACAAGAGGAGACAACGGATTTGGAAGTACGGATTAAAACCAGCACGATACAACAAAGAGAATTGAGATCAAGGAGATTACAGTACAAGCCTTTGGACGGTACTATCGAAGAGGAGATACAATGGGAATTCTCAAATGGACATATAAAGATGAAAAAGCGGTACTAGCAAAAATCAACATCAGCACGGAACTAGCAATCCAAGACAAGAAATACCAAAGCAAAAAGAGATGCAAAGAATTGATTGCAACAGAATATCATCAATTCACAAACCTATTTCAACAAGAGGAAGCCATGGAGCAACCACCTCGAAGACCAGGAATTGATCATGAAATTCAGCTGCACAAAGACAAGAAAACGGGAAAAACAAAAGAGATTCCTTACAAGAAGTTATACCTACTAGGAGAAGCGGAGCTCGAAGAACTTAGGAAGTACATCGACTAAAACCTAAAGCGACAATGGATCAGGGACTCCTTCGCCTCAGGAAGATTCCCAATACTATTCGATAAAAAGAAAGATGGAAAAATGAGACTCTGTATGGACTGCAGAGCCCTCAATTTGGTTACCAAGAAAGATTGATATCCACTACCCTTAATTGGTGAAGCACTGGATAGACTACCGTCAGCAAAATACTTCACCAATCTCGACATCCAGGATGCATACCACAATATACGCATCAAGGGAGGAGACGAATAGAAAACTACATTTGCCTCAAGATATGGAATGTTCGAATACTTGGTTATAACTTTCAGGCTAACCAATACACCGGCTTCATTCCAAAGATGGATCAACAAGGTACTTAATAAGTACCTCGACATATGTTGTATCGTATACTTGGACGACATACTCATCTACGTGGAAAACATACAACAATACCAGAAGGATATCAGTAATATCATGGTCGCAATACAAGGATCAAAAATGAAGATCAAACCCACAAAGTGCGAATTCCACAAAGAGGAAATGGAATACCTTGCATTTATCATCAATCGAAGCGGGGTCAAGGTCGACCCAGTCAAAACGGCAGCAATATGGGATTGGGCCAAACCGAACAACAAATCAGATGTTCAATGCTTTATGTGATTCTGCAACTTTTATTGAAGATTCATAGAGGGATTTAGCAGGCTTGTAAAACCACTCTATAACCTAACAAAGAAAAACAAGAAATGGGAATGGGGAGAAATGGAACAGAAAGCATATGATGCAATATGAACGCATCTAATATTGGCACCCATACTGGTTCATTTCGACCCAAACCGAAGGATAATGATCGAAACAGACGCCTCAAAATATGTGTGCTCAGGCATACTATCGCAATAATGCGAAGACGGAAAATGGAGGCCAGTGTCTTACCGATCCAAGATAATGACCCCCGCAGAGTGTAACTATGACGTTACAAATAAAGAACTATTAGTGATAGTTCAAGCATTAAAGGAATAGAGGAGATAGGTTTTGAACAACGACCATCCAGTCCGAGTTCTAACAGACCATAAGAATCTGGTCCCGTTCATGAATATGAAAGAACTGAATGACGGCCAGATAAGGTGGATGGAATACCTTAGCAAATACAACTTCAAAATTGAATACTGACCAGGCAAAGAGAGTGTAAAGCCAGATGCGCTTACAAGGGTTGCAAGTGACAAACTACAAATGAAAGAAGACGAAAGAATCAAACAAAAAATACGGACACTATTACCAAAAACCTACTTCGAGGCAAAGGAGGTTACACAATTCACATCAACAGTGGAAAGGGAAATTGAGAAAGCAAACGAAAGAGACAAAACTGTTCAGACAATAAGAGAAGCATTAAAGGAAGGAAAAAAGGAGATGAAAGGAATTGCTATAGGTTTATACCAATGGAAGAATGGAAACATGTGGTATGACGGAAAATAATAGATTCTAGAAAAAGAAGAGATAAGGACAGACATCATACGACAATACCACGATATCCGAATAGCAGGACACAGAGGAATGGTTAAAATCACGGAATTCATCAAGATGTCATTCTATTAGCTAGGACTATGCGAAGATATCAAACAATATGTCAAAAACTGCAACATATACCAAAGGATACAAACGGCTAAACACACACAATATGGATTACTGAAATTGGATGAAGTTCCTAAATGACCATGGGAAACACTTACTATGGATTGTATTGAGGACTTAAGGGTATCGGAAAATTGTGATAGCATCCTGATTGTAGAGGATTGTTTGACCAAATTGAGTCATTTCATTCCAGTCAAAACAGATATCGATATGAGGGAATTTATACAAACATTGTTCTGAGAAGTCTTCCAACTTCACGGCCTCCCCAAGAATATCATTACCAATTGAGGAATACTATTCACATGGGGACTTTGGAAGAAAGTAACGGGAGCAATGGGGATATAAAACACGATGAGCACAGCATTCCACCTGCAAACAGATGGACAAACGGAAAGGGTGATTGCGATACTCGAACAATATTTACGGGCCTACATTAATTACCTACAAGATGATTGGTACAAACTACAATCAATGGCCGAGTTCGCATACAACAATGGAAATCAAGAAATGATCAGCACGACACCCTTCTTCGAAAGATTATGGACAACATCTTCCAAGTTAGACCACATCTTATACGATTAATGGTATAATACTGGACAAAATAGATATGGGAAAACTACACGAAACATTACAATACAAATTGAGTCAAGTACAACAACGACAAAAAGAACAATACAATAATCACCGAAGACCGGATCCGAACATACAACCGAGAGATATGGTATGGCTAATACCACGCAATATCCATACAACATGACTATCAAAGAAATTTGATTACAACAAAATCGAACCATTGAGGATACTGGAAAAAGTGGGCAGTCAAGCTTATAAACTGGACCTTCCACCCTCGATGCAAATACAAAACACATTCCACATCTCACTCCTCAAATAACACCACAACAACAAGTTTCCCTTACAAACAATTATTCCTCCTCCTCCGATTGAACTCGACGGAGAACCAGAATACGAGATCAACAAAATAGTCGACTCACACTTCTTTCACGGTCACCTCCAATGCTGAGCCAAGTGGATGGGATATTCACCCAAACACGATAAAACATGGTACTTCGCACATAACTTCGAATACTCAAAAGATGCTATCTCAACCTTCTACCAGTGATACTCAGGCAAGTCCGGCCCAGGTCACGATCACGTTAAACCAAGACAAAGGCGAGGAAAAGGCTCCCGCGCCATTGCAAAAACGCAAGGGCTAGGGCAATAGCCCCTACCAAACTACACCAACCAGCCCGGAATACTCATTCCTGGGGCTGACCGACGTAGAACTTAGGGAAAGGGAAAAACAAGTACAGCATAATGCCATGTCATAGATGGTATGCTATGATGATAGATGTCCCACATACTACGGGGACAAGGAAGGCTCGGGATGGTTCCTGAAAGAATACAAACAGTTTGGTCTGTGACCGGACGATGCTCTAAAGTACTGGAAAGAGTGCTTCAACAACACGTGTAAGATGCACAGGATGAAGAAAATCTCTGCGGGATACTATCGGCAGAAGGATGGGACAAAGAAACAGTTGGAAGGAAAAGATGCCACAGTAAGGCAGAGAGCTAGGGCCTCGAGGATAAGGCCCAGGGAGGGGGGAGCCCAAAACTCATCGATGGAAACGGAACCAGATGCCAGCAGTCAACACAGGCAAATCCGAGAACTCAGGGAACAACTTGGTCAGACCGAAGCCGCAATTTCGGCAAATGACAAAATGATCGCGGAGCTACAACAGCTGAATGATCTTTAGAGGCACACGATTGAGATGGCAAACCTCACCTTGGAAATGGTGAGGATAAGATGGAGGGAAGGAGATGATAAATTCAACAGACTTCGGAGGTCCATGCACTTGGCAGAACAGGAACTATCAAAGCTTGGGGAAAGAGCCTGATGGGCCTCAGGCTTAGGGGGAGAGGAGCTAAGATCATGAATGTGGCTTGGCGAGGAAAAGGTTTTTCATGTGACACATGGTTATGAGTCACTGGTATGTTATTGTTTCACGCATATGACTCATTCAAGTCATATGATTTGTTATATGTATGATTTGTGATGCTTTTGCACATAGCTCAAATATGAGTCATGGGACATTCGCCTAATGAGTGTGCCTTGCGAGTGTGCCTTGCGGGTATGCCTTGCACATATGATTTATGTTTTGCAAATGACCTCGTTATGAGGTCATGGGTTTGAGCATGTGACTACTTTGGTCACATGATTAGTTTGTTATAATTTGGTTTCGCACATGTGACCACTTTAGGTCATATGACTACGGGTAGGACAAATACTATATAAGGAGGCCGATGCGGCTGAGGAGGATAGGTTCTTCACGCTTTATTCTAAGTACTTTTCCTCCTTCTTTCACCCAATGTTGGAACATGAAGGTTCGGTGTTGGTCCAATCAGAGCCCTTGATTTCTATCTCACGATAGGCTTCAAGTCTTTAACTTTGAACACCTTTCGCGGGCTTCGTTATTATACCTCCTCCTACATTTGCTGGAAGTCTTTTCTTCCTTCTACTTATCCTTTCGGTTGATCACTACGGTCGCCTCCTCATAGTCGCAATGGCTAAGCGAGCTTCCGCCCCCTCTGCCACGTCCGCTTTACGTTGGTTGGTAGTTTTGTCTCGTGCTATTGAGAAGAACTTCACCCCAGTGGCGGAAGTCTCTTGCCTTTGGCATCACATCTCCGTCCTTTCTCGGTGATTTCATCGCGCTGAGAAAGAGATATCTACCTTGTCGGCTACCCTGGCCTCTAAACGCAATACAGTTCGCGGTTTGGTCACAATTTTGGCGGCTGAAGCTCCTATGGTTATCCCCTCTTCGCCTGTCTCCTCAGTTGCTTCGGTTACTATGGTGGTCTCAGTTGAGGTGGGTGGGCTAGACCTTGAGGATTCTCAGTGTCCAGTGGAGGAGCTCCCACGGGAGAATGTTACACTGCCAGTTATCAAGGCCCCTTCTGCAGCTTCAGTTGTGGATGGTAGTATGGGTGGACCGGTTCCTGATTCGTCAGGTCCAGTTGAGGCGCTTGCTCCTGGTGTGGGTAGGGTGGATCCTAGTGTGGTAGCACCAGCTGCAGTAGTATCACCTCCTTTGGGGGGGAAGGTGCCTGAGTCCTCTGTGGCTGAGCCCGTGGCTGGTCGGGGTAACGCCTCTGGTGGCGTCCCCCCTGTGGCGGTGGGTGGTGATGGGGGTGGCCCGTTCACTCCTGTTGCTAGACCTGTGCCCGGAGGTCAGAAGAGAAAGAAGAACAAGAAGCTCCAGGTCAAACAAGACCAGTCCTCACCTGTGCCGCTTGTCCCAGACTCGGAATAGTCATTGCCTTCGCTGGTATACTACCGAAAACTGGCTACTACAGAGTCCGCGGCGGGTTCACTGTCCATGGAGTGAGCTGAGGAGTTAGAGGGGGAGTTGAATACCTGGGTATGTTTAGTCAAGTGCCGATGTGGTGCCTCCTGATTCTCTATGATAGTTTGTACCCCCTTGGCTAGGGAGTCCTCGCCCTGTAAGTCGGCTTTTCTTTGGGTCTATGCGCTTTGGGATTCGGTGTTGCTTTTTTTGTTTGTGGAATCGGGGTGGGTGCTGGGGTGGTCGGCGTGGTGTCCTGAGATCATTGAGTGGGGGCACTTGGGCGTATTTCTACTGTGGAGGAGGTTTTTGCAGGGTCACATTTATGTAGTGGTAGTGGATTTTTGTATTTTGTACGGGTAACTTGGCTGGCGGGTAGGCTGGGCTGAGGAGGATTTATTTTTTGCCGTTGATGGCTCTGTATTTAGTGTTCGTATTGGGGCATGGCGCGGGCATGTTTGAGGTACGGGGTTGGAGGTTTCGCTAGTTTGTAGTGAGTGGTATCCAGGATGTGTCAACCTGGGTGCCCGGCCCTGGGGCTCGTCGTATGCCAGTATTGGCGGTACGAGTTTATACAAAATTAGATTGAATTCTAAGTAATTTTCCTACTTATTACTTTAACGAATATAACTCACCTTTACGATCTTTATTATTATTGCAACATTATCATTACACTAAGGAGAACTCTTCATGAAGAAGAGTTAGAGAAATCTTACGATAGGTATTCCCCATTGAAGACAGAGGTCTTGTACTATTGGTAACGTAGGCAGTGGCCTAGTATTATCGTAAGACTAAGGAAAGAAACAGAAGAAGAGAAGTATCATTCCCCGTCGACAAGAACAAACTAACCAAGGAGGGATCGTTACAACTGGCCAGTATGAGCTCAGTCATATTTTACTCCTATAATAGTATAATTGACAACCTTAAAACATTCCTTTTTGAAATTTTGTTATTATAGCTATGTAGAGAAAGCAATTTTAATGCTATTTATATTAATCAAAAATTACATTCTCACATTATTGGATTTGTATTAGAAAATGTTTTAATGAAATTACTTATTGAACTTCTTGAGTGTGAAGTGGTTACTATGCAAACTTCTAAGGCTAATAACTCAAAACCAGGTTTAAGGTGTCTGGCCAATTTTTGCATATCAGCACCCATATGATATATATTATTTTGAACAATATCTATTAATTGATGATATTTAAAATACAATTTTTGAAATCCGATTATAGAAGCAATAGGAGTGCTATTATCATTTAAAGAAAGTTGACCATGGGTAGTTCATTGTATTATACCTTTTACACTAGTTTTTATTTCCAATGCAGATGGATTTGCAGAAAGTGATTGTGTAACTCTACGATATCTTTTTATTAATACATGCTGAAAAGGGACTTACGGTAATAAAAATTATATATAAAAACTTATTATATTACTAAGGTCCTATTCAGTATGCAGTTATAAAATATTGTTGTTTTTCCTGAAAATGTTTTTAAAAACTTTATAGAAAATTGTAAGAGGGAAAGAGAAAATGACATGAAAAAGTTTGGAGATGGAGATGATGCTCATAGATGGAAATGTTTCATGTTTAATTCTAAGGTGGAAAGAGGAAACAAGGTTGAGGTAAAGATTTGATTCAGGAAAAGGTTCAGTATATATAATTTAGCAGAATTGTGCCAAGCAACAAGTGTGTGTATTATAGGGACATTTTATAAAAGTAGTCATTTTAACAACACAGGATACTGGGTTTTAGGTTTAAATAATTTATACGCATTGCTTAGGATGTATTTTTCTTATGTATATCAGCCAGAAAGAAAAAGAGAAACTATTACTAAACACTATTTTTTCTGAA
Source organism: Tuber melanosporum (assembly GCF_000151645.1). Lineage (NCBI taxonomy): Eukaryota > Fungi > Ascomycota > Pezizomycetes > Pezizales > Tuberaceae > Tuber > Tuber melanosporum. Next base: position 624,632 of record NW_003298974.1, read on the forward strand.
AAATACCATTTTATTCTAAAGATACATATACAAACAGCTAGACAATCTAGTATGCAAAATAGTATTTTGACTGATGAGACTGAAAGCTTCCTAGTTGAAGCCTTGTTAAACAAGTGTGAGAAGAAAAGAGGGGAGAAAATGGCTTCCAAAAACCAGTCTAGAAAGCTATAGTTGTAGAGTTGAATGCTGTATATACTGGAATATTGAAGAAGCTAGTTATTGTACTTTAGGCTAAAGCTAGAGAGGCTGCTGTAGGTTCTTCCTAATTGATTGACTTTAATCTATATTGGCTCACATGATGTTTAGTTAAAGTGGGAATTTGAGATTGTATATACAATTAAACAAAATTCAGGCTTTAGCGAGGATAAAAATAAAGAAATTCCTATGGCTCCTGTGGCTGTGAGACCATCACATCTTAAGGTATATAATATGCACTATATATCTGCTATTAATTAGAATTTACGAGTATGTTAATAAGATAATATAAGAGGATAGAAGCATAAAGAGGCTAAAAGATATTGAAACAAGGCTTTTCCACACTACAACTTATTTGAAGAGCTTTTTATGAGCATAAGAGCAACAGGTTATTATGCTCATACAGGAGAGCTAGAGTTAAGAGCAGAGTAAGAGGAGAGTTAGGCAATTGATTAAAGAGAGGAAGTATCAGGCAATCTCTTTAACAGGAGTGGTGGGGAGAGTGACAATGAGAGGAATGCTCAGGAGTCTATGCATGAGAGCTATTTTGATAGTACTCTAACTGAGTCTCCAGACTCTTCTCTAGAAGTATTATCAGTCAGAAGAGTATGGAACAATACTAGGTCTTTTAGTGATCATTATAGTAGGGATGATGCTTCTCCTGTATCAGGCAGATGGAAGAGGTTAAAGATTATAGAGGGAAGTTTGGCTGCATTGGTGAAGGAGGTGGTTGATGAAGCCATTATACAAAAAAACACAAAATACTGTATCTAAGCAAGAACTTGCTATTAAAGTTCTTTAAGAGAATTAGGAGGGCAGGTTGGATGATGATAATATTGTTAGGAATACCAGGATCCAATACCTAGGAGTCACCCTAAGTAGGGTAACTTCACCCAGAATTGAAATCCCTGGTCTCCAAGACCACCCCTTCAGCCCCCTTACGGGGCCCACATATCATCCTACATATTAATCACAGTTGCGTCCTGTGACTATAATACCACAAAATTGAAGATATTAGAATAATACTGTATATATCGCCGCTGTCTATCCAACCAAATCCTGTTCACAGTATATATAAGAGAGGATCTTTGGCTAGGTCTGAGAAGTAGAATGGAGTATATTTGTCAACTACTCAAATGTTACTAGGCTTCAAAGATGTGATATCTTGGGCTTGAGTTGTAAGTAAAAGGACGTTTTTGGATAAAGAGATGGTATTGAATGGTAAAGGATCTCAGCGAGAGACCAATACATTCACATCCACCCTAGAATATTCAGGAGAGTCTAGAACTCCGACTGACACTACCATAAAAGTTATTGGACTTCATTGAATATTGCAAATAGGTTTTAGAATATGTTATAGTTATGAGAATAACTTCTAATACTATAATAGTGATTGAAATCCTGTTATCTAGAGCTACTAAGGGAGGCTAACAGAGAGATTATTTATCAATCTGGTGGAAAAGCTTCCTGTGAATTAGTAGGAAGTCTTCCGGAAGATATCTATCTGTGGGGTAAGAAGTTATGAAGGTTTAAAGTAAGGCAATCTGGAAAGGTTGTGATTACAACTAACTTCGCAGATACAATCCATAGATGAAACAGATCATTTCATCAATGACGGAGATAATTGGGGCCAACTTAGTCCAACTTGAGAATTAGGCTACAAGTCTAAAAGACTCTAATGATCAGATAACTACTATTGGAAACAGTTTGATTCTGAGTTAGTTATATTGTAATTGCCAAAGAGAGTGTGGTGATTTTCGGGGTCTTCAGGTGTTGGTACCTTTCAAGAATACCCAATAGTGTGAGTTATAATCAGAGAAGTACATAATTGTATAATAGATATATGTAGTCTGCGAATACTCAGACATGGAATATTAATATTGAAGTGCCTCCCAAGCTTTAGACATTATCAAGCAACGGAGAAGAGACCTTAACAATATAATATCGTCTTATGATTCTATTTTACTTTACCGAATTTACTTCACTCTTAGTAGTCATAAATGAAATGAGTGAATTCATACCTTTCTAGATAATCTCCATGTACAGATACGAATCTTGGTTGGCCTAGACAATTCTGAAGTCTATCAAATTGTTTCTGTCTAATCGTTATAGTACCAATAACAATAGTATTGGAGGACTATGAAAAAGCTTATATATTTACTGTATTTACAGGAGGGAGACTTAGAGATACATAGCTGAAAAAGAAGATGGTGAGATCTATACTCTTTTAATAAATGTTTTTAATTAGTAGATATCAATTGACTTCAATTACTAAAGCTAATTGTGCCATAGTTTGTATTCAATATAATCTATACGTCTATTAGTAATTTAGTGCCACTAGTATTTTTAAATTTTAGTTATATCTAGTATGTACATGATACAACTGATAGTCTCTCCACATCTTGGCTGAAATTCCATTGTGCAGGATACACATTTCATCATCATTCTCATCCCTATACATATTAATTTCATCATCTTAACTAGAGTCCTGCTAGGCTGCCTGTTCTCCTTCATCTAAATATTTTACATGTTAGTAATAGATTAACATAAATTTTTAAAAATATGGTACTCTTACCTGTACTTGATAATTCTTCTGCATCTAACTATGCGTAAGATTTCTCTTAGCTATATTCTTAACAATAAAGTTATGTAGTCCAACCAGAGTAAGTACAAGCTTTACTTGTACCTGAATAAAGTACTATGGAGCCAAGTGAAGAATACCAAATTGTTGTTTCAGAATTTCAATATTCCTTTCAATTACATTTTGTAATTGCCAGTGCCTTGAATTAAATAGTTCTTTCTTGCTCTTAAGCCTATAAAATAAAAACATCAAATAGTAAACATTGAATGTCAAGTTTATAGACTAACTACAAGAAAGTGAATAATAAGTAAATACAGAGAGTTAACTGACTTTGATTGTGACTAGTAGTGTTCTCTCAAATGGTAATGAATCCTATGATAAAGAGTCAAGCAGCGTTTTTTCAATGCATATCAAGCATCACCAAGATAGTACTTTCTATCTGGAATATCAAACTCTTTAGTTTTCACATTACTAAAAACTCTCCTATCATGTACTGAGCCCGTCCATCTTGGTAGAACATAGGTATACAATCAATCAAAGTTGCAGGCTAGCAAGACCTTTTATGAAATGTATCCTATACAATTATCAAAACAAACCATGATGGCAGCAGGTACTTGCAGGAATATGAGTTTCATCTAGTGCACTAATTACATTCTCAAAGTAGGGGAAAAACTTTGGATTTCTTTTGACTTCCTGGGGGCATTCGGTTTTGGCTAGTTTAATCATAACTTTCTCTAACTCAATCATCACTGATAGTATCAAATAAAAATGTCTAATTCGAAGTATTTATTAGTATTACTTATACGATATGATAATTTACTATACAACTTTAAATATAAAGATTCATCCTTGCTAACTGTGTCATCATCATATTGAAAGTGCTTCTGTACATCTCTATTAGATGCACCTCTTGCTACTGTCTACAAGAACTTTCATGCCTGCTCTTCAATCATTATCTTCCTGGTTTTATTCAAACCTCTCTTGTTACTCAGCCAACTACCAAGCTTCAAAAAACAATTGCAAAATATTCAGAAAATCTCAGCAAAGCATCGCATATTTGTTCTCTCATCAAGCATCTGTATCATCTACTCTCTACAGCCCAGGTCAGAGGTTCAACGAGCTTGTTTTACAAAATGGCCTGCCACTTCTTCGATTGCTGCTATTGCCACCAGGAGTAATTAACCTCTATCAAGTATGAAACGCTGAGATTTGTTGCAGTCAGATTGTATTGAAATATTAGTAGAATTTATCATGCAAGGGTGTCGATATTCATTTATAAATTGCTCTTCAATTAAGCATAATATTTTGAAAAACATTATTGAGACATTTACTTGAATTATTATCACTCTCATAAATATTGTATTAATCATTTCATTCATTTTATTTTCATATTTCTATTATATCCTAATCACCTGCTTATTTTACAAAATCATGCTATAAAAAAAATAGCTTCTCTATTAAAAAAAATGAGATTTTTATAGGTGTGCAGAACAGGCCTCCATTTACTGTAAAGAAAAGAGCTGAAAAAGATCTAAAAAATAAGAAAAAGGCCATTTTTCTTGTGTGCTGAACAGGATTTAAGATTTCTTCTCTGATAGTAATAATATCTGTAAAGCTCAGGAGTTTCTTTTATAAGGTATTGTAACAAGACTCCAAGGAGTACTATTACAGTTAGCTAAACTTCTGCTCATATCGGTATTAAGGGGCAACTGTGGTAGGAATAGTTATAGACCATGGTCTACAGGGTAGAGGTACTGTTGGTAAGGTACCATAGTCGGATATACTATACCATACTAAGAATGACGTCAGTACTAGTTCGTTGTGTTGTTTACACTTCTGAGTAGGGCAATGAAAGTAGTCAATTTGGGAGTGATCTAGAATTGCTCAATGGTAAGTCCAGGTAGAGTTACCCTACCTTCGGATCAGAGTTACCCTGTCTTGGGTACTGGGTTACCCTTCTATGGAGCCAAGTTACCCTATCTTGAAAGTAACTTAGTACACAGGACTTTAGTGGAAGTTACTAGATTGTTTGTCATACAAAAGTATATAGAGGGTTGGAATCTCAGGTTGTATGGATCACTTCTGCACAACTAGTTAAGCTCTAAACAAATTTTAACTTAGAAGCGTGGTGGCTAACACCACCCTCCAGTCCTGTTATAAGTGCTGAGCATTATGGGCAACAGCTTGGACAGTTGCTGTAGGTCTAGTAAAGGTCTACAAGGAGAGACATGCTTGTAACACCATATATGCTCACGCTGTCGAGTCGAGCAGGAGCTGTCCACAAGCAATATAAGAGGATACAGGAGAGCTAGTAGAACAGTCTCTATATAGTTTCATGCAAATCGGACAAGACCTGACAGAGTAATACCACTTTGATATTAGAGGTAGTATGTGAGGTTGTCAGAGGCCTATAGGGGAGGTAAGAGTAGTCCATGACTCTGAAAGTGTAATGGTATGCGAGAATCATCAAAGACTCTAAGACACTAGTCTGAGATCACAATAAGACCTACTTCTTACATGGTTAACTGTGTGCTGTACCTATTGGTAGTCAACCTTCAAAGTGGTCTATACTTGACATTACATCTGCTCGGGCATGACAGCTTGCCACTGACATGTCCGCAACAATAAGAGATTTTATTCATTTTGTTGCATTGTAGATATAGTGGGGAAAACATTTCGGTGAGGTAGATGATAGTAAACAATAAAGTAGTACAATTTGCTACAGATTATCATTGGCCGAACCCGTAGAGGTTAGCTAGACAGCACACAAAAGTTAAGTGCCCGTGAACTCAGAGTAGTGATAGGGAGCAACACGCAATATGTGAAATCTCTTTAAGTAAATGTGAGTTTTCAACTACTTTGGTAATCAACCACCTTGTGAGATGAGGACTTAATTGAGTAAAGCTCGGGCTTAACAATATTATACTTTACCATTTTGTGTCACAAATGTGGCTTAGCGAGGAAAATGTTTTCACATGAAAGATGGTAATGAGTTATAGGTATGTTATTGTTTCGCACATATGACTCATTCGAGTCATATGACTTGTTATATTATGAATTGTTATGTTTCGCACAGGACTCGAGTATGAGTCATGGGATGTGCACCTGGCAAGTGTGCTTTAAAGGTGTGCCTTGCAGGTATGCCTTGTTCATATGATTGGTGTTGGGTACATGACCTCATTATGAGGTCATAGGTTTCGTGCATGTGACAATGTAGGGTCATATGACTTGTTGATTGGAGAGTGATTGGTTTAAGCGATTTCGGGCCACCCTTGAGCAAGGATCATTCACTCGAACGACTTCACATTGAGTTTTCGTTTTTCTCTCGAGCGAGCTGGTCAAATAATTTCTCGTCGCAATGTCCCTTCTAGCACGTTGTCTCGTTCGTGATACTCGAGTACTCGAGTAGAGAGAGAGACCCGCTCAATTGTGACACGCTTCTTTCGAACTTGCTTCCAAAGAAATAGGAGAGCTCGGGTGACCATTCCGGAGAGAGAAAACTGGGGCAAACGAGGAAGTCTCAGGATCAAATGCCTCAGTCCCCTAAATAGAAGGTCTACTCATTAAATTTTTTTATAACATCTCCCACTGGAGTCAAGGGCTAGATGCGCTCAAGCTATTTTACGGGTATAGGGAAGCAGGGGGCAGTCCCCTGCATGGCGCGTACGCCAGATTGAGTTTTGTTATTGCTTCAAAACTAGAGAGAAGGCCTTTACTTAGCCTTTGCGAACTTCGGTCCCTGTTTCCCCTAGATGTTG
>NW_003298974.1:631315-662016 GCF_000151645.1 Tuber melanosporum
CCGACCATTCGTCCTCTCACTGACTCGTTATAGCATGATCATGACCTTGCTACGAGATTATATGCTCAAAACACATCACCTCGTAGCAAGGTCATGTGCGAAAACTCATAAACCAATCTCTCTCCAATGAACACTATAGAAGGAGGATGGTATGACTGAGGAGGATAGGTTCTTCACACTTTGTTCTAAGTACTTGCCCTCCTTCTTGTACCCTGTGATGGAATGTGAAGGTTCAGTGTCGATCCAATCAGAGCCCTTGATTTTTATCTCATGATAAGCTTCCATTCTTTAACTTTGATCACCTTTTGGAGACATCGTTGTTATATCTTCTCGTATGTTTACTGGAACTTCTTTCTTCCTTTTACTTATCCTTTCAGTAGTTCGTATACATTGCCTCCTTCCAGTCGCAATAGTTAAGTGAGCCTCTGTCCCCTGTGTCATGTCCATTTTAGGTTCGTCAGTGGTTCTGTCTCGGGTCATCGTGAAGAACTTGGCCCTTGAGGCCAAAGTTTCTCGCTTTCAGCATCACATCGTCATCGTTTCTCATCGATTTCATCACCCTAAGAAAGAGACATCTACCATGTTGGCTACTCTGGCCACTGAATATCTTACAGTTCGTGGGTTGGTCACAAATTTGGTAGCTCAAGCTCCTACGGTTATTGATTCCTAGCCTGTCCCTGCACTCGCCTCGGTTACTACGGTGGTCTTGGTTGGGACGGGTGGACTAGACCCTGAGAATTCTCAGAGTTCAGTGGAGGAGATCCCTAGGGGGAATATTGCACTGCTGATTATCTCCGCTCCTCCTGTAGCTTCGGTTGTGGGTGGTGGTATGGGTGGACCCGTTCCTGATACCTCGGGTCCTGTTAAGCTGCTTACTCCTGGTGTGAGTGGGGTGGATCCAGGTGTGGTAACACGAGCTGCAGTCGTATTACCCCCATGAGGAAGGCAGGTTCCTTAGTCCTCTGTGGCTGAGCCCATGGCTGGTCATGGTAACACCTCTGGTGGCATCCTCCCTGTAGCAGTACGTGGTGATGCGGGTGACCCATCTATCCCTATTACTGGACCTGCATCTGAGGGAGGGAAGAGGAAGAAGAACAAGAGTCATTGGGTCAAGCAAGACCAGACATCACCTGTGCTACTTGTTGCCAACTTGGAAGAGTCATCGCCTTCACCTGTTCACCCTCTGCAGATGGAGATGAGGAGTTGCAGGAGGACTTAAACTCTTGGGTATGTTCAGCCAGGTTTCAATGACTCATTGACTAGGTTGTTTTAGCTGCTTCCACAGAAGTTGTCGGATTGCGCTGCTACCGTGGTTCCCCCAGAACTTTATACGACAGTTCATACCCCCTCGGCTTGGGAACCATTGCCCCATAAGTCGTCTTTCCCTCGGGTCTACACGCTTGTGTTTGTGGGTGTTTCTTTTGTTTAGGGATGGGAGTGTGTACCGGAGAGGTTGGTGGGATGTCCCAGGATCATTGAGTAGGAGCACTGGAGTGGGCTTCTATTGTGGACTAGGTTCTCGCGAGATGGTATTCGGATCAGGTGGTAGAGGCTTTATATTTTCTGGAGGAGGAACCTTGTCAGATTGGTCCTTTATTCGTCTTTGGCTATACTTAGTGCTTGTTGGCTCTATAGCAGAGAGGCTACGGACTTGGACTTGGGAGGGCGCTGGGTTGTTTAATAGTATTGTAATTAGAACTCATATGGGCATGACTTGGGGATGGCAGGAGTAGGACTGTAGACTTAGTTAGCCTATAGTTAGTGGTATACTGGTTAGTCGTATCCCTGTGCTGGTAGGGGATTGTCATATACCAGTGTTGACAGTATAAGTTTAAATACAATTAGATTGAATTCACAGTACTTTTCTTACTTATTACTATAACAAATATAAAACACCTTTACGCTCTTTATCATTATCAGGACCTTTATTATTGTTATGCCAAGAGAACTCTTCAAGAAAGAGAGTTAGAGAAAGCTTACGATAGGGGCTTTTGATAGGAGACAGAGGTCTTGTACTATGGGCAATGTAGGCATTGGCCTAGAGCTATTGTAAGACTAAGAAGGAGAAGGAGAGAAATATTGTTCTCCATCGCCAAGAACTAACCATCTAAAGGGAAATTGGTAGATTACAAGGCATCACTTAGAGCGATGCCAAATGATGCAAGTCAGCTTCCTTCACCCCAGACAGAGAACAAGATATTAACATCAACAATCAAAACCTTAACCTAGGAGGATTTAGCGATGTCCAAGATCACGTTTCAGCAGAGCCCTCGAGGACAGCAAGCTCAGTAACACCAGAGAATGGATCACCAATCGATAGCTCTCATACTAGAATCCTACAACCTGAAAGAATGTTGGGAGTAATAGTACAAAGGCCACTGGCCCCAGCTTCTTCGGTAACAGGTATGAGTATACTCCGAATGACTGAAAACTATTTTCCAACATTTCTTGTAATAATATGAAATATAGAACAAGAAAATATTCAACTGATGAAATTAAAAGAACCTGACACATATGAAACAGACGAAAATAAACTACAAATATTCCTGGCACAATGAAAAGGGTATTTCGCCTTCAAGAGATATGGAGAATACTACAATGCAATCAAGATTCCCTTTGTAGAATTTCTGCTGAGAGGACTTGATGAATAATGGATTATGCCTTTCCAAGATAGAAGGAAACAAAGGGAATGGATCACAAATGGGGAATTCAAGGCAATCTTCTTCCAACAGTTTGGCAATCCAAATGCCATGGAGACTGCAAGACGGAAGTTGGAAAAAGTCCAGCAAGGAAAACAGACCTTTTCGGCATACTGGAACGAATTTTGACGATTGGAATACGAGGTAGAATTTGACCATGCTAACCTGTATATCATCTTGCTAAAAAACTGTAGTGAAAGACTATGAGCAGTATGGGGAATTTTCGACCTGTATTACACAGCTTCAGAATGATTTGAAAGATGGGTGATCAATAAGGAAAGCAAACTGAACATAGTTCGAAACAATTTGGAAAACACCAGAGCAAACAGAAGGGTCAAATGATCCAGGAACATAGATAGAACTTTAAGACTACAAGCAACTTGAAGCCAAAGCAGAATATTACCACCAGGTGAACCAATGGAATTGGATAAATCAAGAACAGGACCAGCACTGAATCTATCAAAGGAAGAATATGCTAGAAGTATGAATGGGAAACTCTGCATGAGGTGTGAATAAGCAGGATATCAGATATGGAAATGTTGAAGTAGACCTGACAAGGGATACCAATGTACAAAGGCAGCTGGAAACAATCGCTTCCAGTTTCAGAGGAAGAGCAGCATCCGCAAGATGATTGCCACGGACTTATCAGTGGAAAACGGCGAGGATTCCCACTAAATAGTGGTCTGAGAGACCCAAGATGTGGACATGAAAATCCAATCAAGTTAGCAAACTACTACATAGCACTACACATACAATGAGGAGAAGGAGAAGGAGATCATGTGATGATCAAGATGAAGATATACAACGAAAAGAATGAAGAAATAATAATATATACAACACTCAACTGGGGGGCTACCAAAGATTTTATCGACAAGAAATCCGCGAAAAATACAGCCTCCCTATCAAGAAAATGAAGAAAGTGAGACCAGTCTACTTAGCAGATGGGAAGTTAAGCGCAATGGGTCCTATAGCCCACACGCCGGAAGTACCTACAGACATTAACAGCCATAGAGAATCAGTAACCTTTTAGATAGCAGATCTCAAGACCCATGAGAGAGTCTTAGGAATATCATAGTTATGAAGACACAACCCGACAATCGATTTGGACAAGAAGAAAATGACCTTCACCACCGAACTATGTGCAATACAATGTCTTAACAGTTTACCAGTGGTCTACTCGATACCAATACAAGAAGCAGAAGAAGAAACTTTGCACAGAAAGTTTCTTGAGAGGCGGCAAGACAAGAGAATCTAGATACAACACTGGAGCAAGGGACAAAAGTGCATACCAAGCATTCGAAGAGAGCAGTAAGATATAACCTGTACGTCAAAGAGAGAACCAAGATACCTGCTAACGGGCAGGAAATAATTGGAACAGGAATAGCTATTGGACTACCAGATAGCACCTATGGATTAATAGCACACTGTAGTGGTCTTGCAGTCAAACATCTACTCAAGACCAATGCTCGGGTAATCGACGCCAACTACACAGGTGAAGTCAAAGTGGTCTTGGCCAACCTGGCTCAAATGGACTACGAAGTCCAGAAAAGTGATCAAATTGCACAGTTGATGATTAAAAAGATAAACAATAAAGATTAATACGAAGTAGATCAACTGGAAGAAACCATAAGAGGAGACAAGGAGTTTGGAATCACAGACCAAACCAAGCATGATACAACAGAATGAATTAAGATTAAAGAGATCACAGTACAGGTTTTTGGAAGGTACTATTGAAGAGGAGATATCACAGGAGTTCTCAAATAGACATATGAAGATGAAAAAGTGGTCTTAGTAACAATCAACGTCACACAGAACTAGTAATGCAAGATAGGAAATATTAGAACAAAAAGAGATAGAAAGAATTGAGTCCAAAAGAATATCATCAATTTATCAATCTAGATCAGGAAGAGGAAGCCACAGTGCTACAACTCAGAAGACCAGGAATCGACTATGAGATTCAGCTGGACAAGGATGAAAAACAGGAAAACTAAAGGAAGTTCCCTGCAAAAAGCTATACCCCTTAGGAGAGGCAGAACTTGAAGAACTCAGAAAGTACATTGAACAAAACCTGAACCGAGGATGGATCAGAGACTTTTTTGCATCAGGAGAATCTCCTATACTATTCGTCAAAAAGAAGGACAGAAAGATGAGACTCTGTGTCGACTACAGAGCCCTCAATTCGGTTACTAAAAAAGAGATCAGTATCCGCTACTCTTGATTGGAGAAGCATTAGATATAGTACGATCAGCAACATACTTCCCCAAATTGAACATCAAGGATGCATACCACAACATACGAATCAAAGAAGGAGATAAATGAAAGACCACATTTGACTCCAGATATGGAATGTTCGAATACCTGGTTATGCTCTTTGGATTAATCAATGCACTGGATTCATTCCAACGATAGTTCAACAAGGTACTAAACAAGTACCTCGACATATGTTGTATCGTATACTATGATGATGTACTCATCTATTCAGAAGATGTGCAATAATATCAGAATGATGTTAGCATCATCATGACTGCGATACAGGGATCAGGAATGAAGATCAAACCAACAAAATGCAAATTCCATAAGAAAGAAACAGAATACCTTGGGTTGGTCATTTACAGCAGCGGAGTCAAGGTCAATTCACTCAAAATGGCAGCAATATTGGATTGGGCAAAACCTAACAACAAAACAGACATTCAATACTTGATGAGATTTTGCAACATTTATTGAACGTTTATAGAAGGGTTTAGCAGACTTGCAAAACCACTCTATAACCTAAGCAGAAAAGACAAGAAATGCCAATGGGAAGAAACGGAATAAAAAGCATACAATGCTATAAGGACACATCTGATATCAGCACCCATATAGGTCCATTTCGACCCAAACTGTAAAACAATAATTGAAACAGATACAGTGAAGTATGCATACTCAGGCATGCTGTCGCAACAATACAAAAATGGTAAATGAAGGCCAGTATCTTATCTATCTAAAATAATGACCCCCATAGAATGCAACTATGATGTTACGAACAAAGAACTATTGGATATAGCTCAGGCATTACAGGAATTGAGGAGATTTGTACTGAACAACGACCATCCAGTCTGAGTTCTTACTGATCACAAGAATCTAGTCCCAATCATGACTATGAAGAAAGCAAACAATTGTCAGATAAGTTGAATAAAACAGCTGAACACATAGAATTTCAAAATTGAATAGCCACTGGAAAAAGAAAGCACAAAGCTAGATTCTCTTGCATGGATTGGAAGTGACAAACCACAAACAAAATATGATGAAAGAATCTAACAGAAAACATGAACGCTATTACCAAAAGCTTACTTCGAGACAATAGAAGTTATCGAAATCACCTCAAATGAGGAAAACGGAATCAAGAAAGCAATCAAAGAAGACAAAACGATTCAGGCAATAAGAGAAGCATTAGAGGAAGGAAAAAAGAAAATCAAAGGGATTGCCCTTGGTTTATACTAATGGCAAGATGAAAATATGTGGTACAACTGAAAAAAATTGATTGCAGAAGGAGAAAAGATAAGGACAAGCATTATATGACAATATCATGACATACTAATGGCAGGACATGGAGGGACAGCGAAAATCACAGAATTCATTACAAAGTCATTCTATTGGCCAGGACTGCGTGAATGTGTTAAAAGATCTGTCAAAATTGTGACATATGCCAAAGAACAAAAATGGCTAAACAAGCAACTTATGGATTACTGAAATCAAACAAAGTTCCTGAATGACCCTGGGAAAGGATTAATATGAATTGCATCATAGACCTACCTTCCTTGGAAGAATGCGATAGTATTATGGTTGTGGCAAATCTCCAGACCAAAATGAGTTATTTTATTCCAGTAAGAAAGAAGACAGATATGAAGAATATCATTACGGATCGAGGAACATTATTCACATCAGGGTTATGGAAAAAGGTAAGTGGAGAAATGGAGATACAAAATCGTCTGAGAACTGGGTTTCACCCACAAACTGACTGACAAACAGAACAGGTAAATATAATACTCGAACGATATTAATAGACCTACATCAATTATCAATAAGACGATTGGTATAAGCTATTATCAATAGTAGAGTTCTTATACAACAATAGCAAATAAGAAACAATAAGCATGACACCCTTCTTTGCAAGTTACACACAATATCCACAAAGTCAGGCTACATATCATACAATTAACAGTACATTACTCGATAAAAGAGACATGGGAAAACTACAGGAGACATTGCAATAGAAAATGAGTCAAACACAGTAAGGCAGAAAGAACAATACAGGAAGCACCAAAAACTGGATCCGAACATACAACTGGGAGATATGGCATGGCTACTACTACACAATATCCATATAAGGTGACCATCAAAGAAATTAGACTTCAAGAAAATAGGACTATTCCGGATAATGGAATGAGTGGGCAACCAAGCTTATAAGCTTGACCTTCCCCCATCAATATGAATACACAAGATATTCCACATCTTACTCCTAGAATTACACAATAACAACAAGATTCCCTTACAAACAAGTATTCCTTCTACCTCGATCGAGCTCAACAGAGAACAAGAATACAAACCTGATGAGTTAGTCGATTCTCACTTCTTCCACAGTCACCTCTAATATTGAGCCAAGTGGAGGGGCTATTCACCCGAATATGATGAAACTTGGTATTACATACAAAACTTTGAAAATGTACAAGATGCCCTCTTAACCTTCCACCAGCAATATCCAGGCAAGTTCGGCCCAGGTGACAATCACATTCTACTAAGATGAAAGCAAGAGAAATACTCTACTAGTGTTGTAAACATAAGAGGGCTGGGGCAATAGCCCTTGCCACATCTCACCAACAAGCCACGAATGCTGGTTCATGAGGTCAACCAATGAAGAACTCATAGAAAGAGAAAAACAAGCACAGCGTAAAGCCAAGTCATGGATGGTATACAATGATGATAGATGCCAAACATATATTGGCGACAAGGAGGGCTCAGGATGGTTCCTGAGAGAATACCGAAAGGTTAGTCTATGTTTGGACTATGCCTTGAAGCACTAGCAACAGTACTTCAAAAAAAACTGGTGCAGGATATGCAGGGCAGAGAAAATCTCTGTGGGATACTACTCACGGAACGATGGAAGCAAGAAAGTATTGGAAGCAGAGGACGGGAAAAAGGCTTGGGCCATAAAGAGATGGCCCAAGGAGGGAGGAGCCCAAAGCTCCTTTGCAGATATGGAACTGGATTTCAGGAGCCTACATATGCAGATCTGAGGATTCTAGAAACAACTTGGTTGAACCAGGGCAGCAATTTTGGTAAACAAAAAATCAATCGTGGAGCTAAGATAGCTCAATGACAACCGCCAGCACACAATCGAAATGGCAAACCTCAACTTGGAATTGGTGAGGAGGAGATGGTGGACAGTAGATAATAAGTTCTCTAAGCTTTGGAGGTCCATGTGAGCCGCTAGACAGGAACTAGTAAAACTTGAAGAAAAAGCCTGAGGGGAGTCAGGTTTAAGGAGAGAGGAGCTAATATCGTGAATGTAGCTTGGTGAGGAAAGGATCTTCATGTGATATATGGTTATGAGTTATAGGTATGTTTTTGTTTTACACATATAACTCATTCGAGTAAGATGACTTGTTATGTTATGATTTGTTATATTTTCCAGATGACTCAAGTATGAGTCATAAGATGTGTGCCTGGTGAGTGTGCCTTGTTGGTATTACTTGTAGGTATGCCTTGCGCATATGATTTATGTTCAACATATGACCTTGTGATGAGGTTATGGATTTCACGCTTGTGAATACTTAGGATCATATGACTGGTTGATTGCGTTATGATTGGTTTATAAGTTTTCACACATGACCTTGCTATGAGTTGATAGGTTTTGAGCATATGATTACTTTGATCATATGATTTGTTTGTTATGATTTGGTTTCGCACATGTGACCACTTTGGGTTACAGGATTTGGGGCGGAAAGAACACTATAGAAGGAGGATGGTACAACTGAGGGGAATAGGTTCTTCATGCTTGGTTCTAAGTACTTTTCCTCATCCTTGCTATGACTTCACCTCCCAGTATTTCTATCACACCCGCCATGGACTTTGTTGGTGGGGATTCTGGGGGAGATATCTGAGTTCACTCAGTAGTTCCTGAGGTTCTTAGTGTTGAGGTCTATTTGCATTGCATTGTGGATTACTAGTTTGCACTGATTCATCGCTTCCCAGTTATCTCACAATGCTGGCACCTCAAGCACTTCAACACGGTCACTTATAAGCCCCTTTCTGTAAAATGTCCTCAGCTCCCTGTCTATCATCTACTCAAAGGTTTCGCATTAGATTGGGCGGGATGGAATATTGTGTTTATACGGATCACCAGTATTGTTCTTTAGGCCAGCCCATGTTTGTTGGGTTAATGGAGTCCTTAGTTCTCACTATACAAAATGCCCTTAGAATAGACCGATAACCTTCCCAAGCTTTAACTCATTGTACCGGCCGCATTAATCCTCAGGTGGTAGGGCAGTATTTGTAAGGCCTCTGCTCGATACATTTTTGTTTCGGTAGTCGGAATCCTACTATTTTGTTTATCACTGTTCCCTTAAAGTTTTTGTCCTTGCGACATTTACGGCAGTTTAGTCAGGTGTCACCTCCTCGCTTTGGTGGGGATGGCTTTGATCCTGATAGATTTTACCCTCAGGGCAGCTGTTGTTGTTCTTTGACGTAATATGCAACGATTGGCTACTAGACACTTGTGTTGTCTGTGTGGTTAGGTGGTCCAGTTGTAGATTGTGGTTAGCGGCTTCACCTATTGCAAGTGTGGCCTATCTTGTATTTTTCTGCTACTGTTCGATCACCCTACCCCTTCCTGTCGCATAGGTTGCCGGCGTCTATTAACTGTAGTTTGGTCTGTGCCAGTTGCTAGACCTGTGGGGCTGACCTTGGCTAGTTGCTTACTCTTTTCCGACATGTGTAGACTTTGGTTTGACTCGGTTGGAGGGTGTTGCTAGTGCTTGTGCCTTCAGGTATTGGTGCTGTCTTCTTTGTGGCTCCTGGCTGTCGCTGGTAGGCCCCCTTAGGTACATAATGTTTGAGATTAGAGCTCTGCTGGTGTGGCCAATACCAGTGGCTGCCTGATAGGACTAGGTATCAGCTGTCCTGTGGCTGTTAGATAGTTAATATGTCTGAGAGGCTGAGGGGGCTGGATGGTCTCTGTGGGGCCTGGTGTATGGGGCTTGGAGGGGGCTGATTGGAGGAGAAGAGGCACCTACGAGCACCGGTCAGGCCTGTGTTAGATTTGGTGAGGTCTAATTAAGTCTTTCTAGTCCATCTTGGGCTGTTGGGTGAATTTGCTAAGTGCTGTAAAGCTCCCTGATGGATCAGCTGACTGATGACCCCCTGTGCAGATAGTGGGTTGCTACCACCTAGTTGAACTTTTCTTGGTCTTACGTGGTATGTTTTGCGGGGTTTGCTTGGTTTCTTTGGTTTGGTTTTCTGTATGGCTGGAGGAGGCAAGGTACTATGGGTAGAAGATAGGCCCTACTGACCTTTTTGGTCTGTTACTACCTCTCTGTATTTTCTTTGCTTGTATTATTTTGTTTGGGGAACAGGCAGTGGGTACAGGTCCTGCTCACCAGTACACTCTTCGCAGGTAACTAGCAAAGTTGGTTCATAGGATTAATGGCCTGGCATGCGGGTACAAGAGGTGGACATGTTGGTCGCCTGTTCCCTGCCATTGTACTACCTGTAGGATTAGTTTGTTTTATTGGTTTTCTACTGTGGTGGAGGTTTTGTGGGATGGAATTTGGGCCGGAAGGTAGTGTTTTTATGTTTGTTGGACAAGGAACCTGGTCGGGTTGGTCATTTGCTCAGATTTTAGCTACCCTTAGTACTGGGGGGCTTCATACCAGAGGGGCCACAGACTTAGACCTGGGCAGGTGCTGGGTTATTTGATGGTTTTGTAATTAGTTCTCGTGCGGACATGACTCGGTGATGGTAGGTGCGGGGCTGCAGACTTAGTTAACTTGTAATTAGTGGTATACCAGTTAGCGGTATCTCTAGGCCGATGGGGGCTGGTTGTATGCCAGTGTTGGCGGTACCAGTTTAAATAAAATTAGATTGACTTCTAAGTACTTTTTCTACTTATTACTATAACGAATATAAAATACCTTTACGCACTTTATCATTATTATGGTATTTATTATTGTTGCGCCAAAGATAACTCTTTTGGAAGGAGAGTTAGGGAAAGCTTACCATAGGTGTTTTCGATAGGAGACAGAGGTCTTGTACTATCGGCAACATAGATATCGGCCTAGAGCTACAGTAAGACCAAGGAGGAGAAGAAGACAAATATTGTTTCCCATCACTAAGAACTAACCATCTGAAGGGGAATTATTACACCAATGGTAGAAAATGATGTGACTATCTGCTAATCTGCTAGGTTGACAAGCTGTAAATTTATAGGAAGTCATGTAGAAGATATCTGTTGGTTTGATCCGGAGTTGTGCAGGTTTAAAGTCGAAGACCTTGGAAAGTTGAATTTATAACTACCTCTATAAATACAACATGCAGATTAAACTAATCATGTTATCTATTAGTGAGGTATTTGAGGCCAACTAGGTTCAAATCGAGAACTAGGCAACATGTTTAAAGATTCTGAAAATTGGATAATGAGTATGTGGAACAGCATAGTTCCTAATTAGCAGAATTATAATTACTAAAGAGGGTGTGGTAGTTTTCAAGGTCTCTAGATATTTGTACCTTTCAAGAATACACAATATTAGGAGTTATAATCGGAGAGGTATATAGTTTGTATAATAGATAGATGTAGTCTGTGAACACACAGACACAGAATATAAATATTGAAGTGCCTCCAAAGCTTTTAGACATTATCAAGCAATGGAGAAGAGACCTTAACAATATAAGATAGTTCTTACAATTCCGTTCTGCTGTCACGAACGTAACTTGGCATGGAAAAGGTTTTCACGTGATACATGATTATGAGTCACTGGTATATTGCTGTTTTGCGCATATAACTCATTCGGGTTATATGATTTGTTATGTGTGGGATTTGTGATGCTTTCGTACATGGCTCAAGTATGAGTCAAGGGACGTGTGCTTGGCGAGTATGCCTTGCGAGTGTGCCTTGTAGGGAAGCCTTGCACATATGATTTATGTTTCACACATGACCTCATTAGGAGGTCATGGGTTTCACGCATATGACTCAGCCGAGTCATATGACTTGTTTATTGCGTTATGATTGGTTTATGAGTTTTTGTACATGACATTGCTATGAGGTCATGGGTTTTGAGCTTGTGATCACTTTGTTCACATGACTAGTTTGTTATGATTTGGTTTCGCACATGTGACCACTTTAGGTCACATGATGATGAGTGGGAAGAATACTATATAAGGAGGCCAAGGTGGCCGAGGAAAATAGGTTCTTCACGCTTTGTTCTAAGTACTTTTCCTACTTATTACTTTAACGAATATAAAACATCTTTATGATCTTTGTCTTTATTGCACTGTTATTGTCACACCAAGAAAGGTCCTTCACGAAGACGAGTTAGAGAAAGCTTATGATAGGTGTTCCTGATAGAAGACAAAGGTCTTGTACTATCGGTAACGTAGGCAAAGGCCTAGAGCTATCGTAAGACAAAGAAAGAAGAAGACAGAAAGAGAAGTATCATTCCCCGTCGCCAAGAACTAACTATCGCGAGAGGTATGGTTACATTACAAAGTGTCACCTAAGGGCGACGCCAAACGATACAAGACGGCATCCTTCAATCCAGACAGGGAAGGAGATATCGACATCAACGATCAAAACCTTAACCTAGGAGGATTCAGCGATGCCTTAGATCACGTCTCAGCAGAACCCTCAAGAGCAGCAAGCCTAGTAACCCCAAAGAAAGGATCCCCAGTCGATAGCTCTCCTGCAGGAACTCCATGACCCCAGAGAATATCGGGATCTGAAGTACCTGGGCCACCGGCCCCAGCTGCTCCAGCACCAGGAACAAGCATACTTGGAGTGACTAAAAATCAGTTTCAGGCATTTCTCGCAGCAACACGAAATAGAGGGTAAGGAAATATCCAAAGACCGAAAGCAAAGGAGCCGGACACATGTGAAGGAGCTGAAGACAAGCTACGAATATTCTTAGTATAATGTGAAGGATATTTTGCCGTCAAGGGATATGGAGATCATTATGACAAGATCAAGATTCGATACGTGGAATCTCTACTCAGGGGACTTGCGGGACAATGGATCATGCCTTTGCAAGATGGAAGGAAGCAGAGGGAATGGGTCACATACGAAGAGTTCAAGGCGACACTCTTCGAACAATTCGGAGATCCCAATGCTAAAGAAACAGCAAGACAAACGCTAGAAAAACTCCAACAAGGAAAACAAACATTCTCGGCACACTGGAATGAATGCCGACTATTGGAATACGAGGCCGAGTTTGATGATGCTACTCTCTACATCATCCTCCTGAGAAACTGCAGCGAGAGACTCTGAGAGGTATGGGGAATCTCCGACCTGAACTATACGACAGCCGAACGATTTGCAAGATGGGCAATCGATAAAGAAAGCAAATTAAACATGGTTTGAAGCAACTCAGAAAACACTATAGCTTACAGGGTGGTCCGATCATCCAGGAATGTGGACGGGACCTTCAAACCACAAGCAACTCGAGGAGAAAGTCGAGCATTACCACCATGTGAGCCAATGGAGTTAGACAAATCAAAAGCAGAACCTGCTCTGAACCTGTATAAGGAAGAATACGCCAGAAGAATGAAAGGGAAACCCGGCCTGAGGTGCAGAAAAGCAGGACATCGGATACGAGAATGCAGAAGCCGACCCAATAACGGATACCAAGGAAACAGAGCTGTTGGAAATAATCGTTTCCAAAATCAAAAAAGGAGCAACATCCGTGAAATGATAGCAGAGGATTCACCGGCGGAAAACAACAAGGATCCCCAGTAAACGGTAGTCTGGGAGACCCAAGATGTTGACCTGGAAAGCCCATCAAGTTAGCGAACTACTACACGGCACTTCACAGGTAAAGAGGAGAAGAAGATGGAGATCATGTGATGATCAAAACCAAGATATACAACAAAGAAAACAAAGAAACAACAATATATGCAATGCTCAACTCTGGGGCTACCGAAGACTTCATTGACAAAGAAATATGCGACAAATACGGCCTGCACACCAAACAAGCGAAGAAAGTGAGACAGGTCTACTTAGCGGATGGAAAGCTAAGTGCTATGGGTCTTATAACCCATATGGCGACTGTACCTATGGACATTGACAGTCATAGGGAAACGGCAACCTTTCAAGTAGCAGATTTAAAGAACCATGAGATAGTCCTAGGAATGCCATGGTTATGAAAGCATAATCCGACAATCGATTGGAACGAGAACAAGATGACCTTTACAAGCGAACTATGTGCGATACAATGTCTCAACAGTTTGCCTGTGGTCTACTCAACACCGATACGAGAAGTGGAAGAAGAAACTTTGAATGCAAGGTTTGCCGAGATGCGGCAAGATAAGAGAGTCTGGATACAAAGGCTGGACCAAGAGGCAAGAGTGCCTACCAAGGGTTCCAAAGGGGCAGCAGGACACGACCTATATACCAACAAAGGAATCGAGATACCTGCCAACAGGCAGGCGACGATAGCGACTGGAATAGCCATTGGACTTCCAGAAGGCAACAATGGACGAATAGTACACCGCAGTGGTCTAGCGGTCAAACATCGGCTCATGACCATGGCAGGGGTAATCGACGTTGACTATACAAGTGAAATCAAAGTGGTCTTGGCCAACTTAGCTCAAGAAGACTACCAAGTGCAGAAAGAGGATCGAATCGCACAGTTGATAATCGAAAAAATTAACTAAGAAAATCTGCATGAAGTAGATCAACTGGAAGAAACCACAAGAGGCGACAAGAGATTCGGAAGTACGGACCAAAACCAGCTCGATACAACAAAAAGAATTTAGATCAAAGAGATCACAGTACAAGCCTTTGGATGGTACTATCGAACAGGAAATACAACAGGAATTCTCAAATGGACATAAAAAGACGAAAAAGCTGTTCTAGCAAAATCAACATCAGCACAGAGCTAGCAATCCAGGACAAGAAATACCAAAGCAAAAACAGGATGGAAAGAATTAGTTCCAAACGAATATCACCAATTCACGCATCTATTCCAAGAAGAGGAAGCTACGGAGCTACCACCTCGAAGACCAGGAATCGATCACGAAATTCAGCTGGACAAAGATGAAAAAACGGAAAAGACAAAAGAGATTCCCTGCAAGAAGTTGTACCGACTAGGAGAAGCAGAGCTCGAAGAACTTAGGAAGTACATCGAGCAAAATTTAAAGCGAAAATGGATCAGGGACTCTTTCACGTCAGGAGGATCCCCAATACTATTCGTCACCAAGCAAGATGGAAAAATGAGACTCTGCGTGGACTACAGAGTCTGCAATTTGGTTACCAAGAAAGACCAATATGCACTATCCTTGATTGGAGAAGCACTGGACAGACTGCAGTCAGCAAAATACTTCACCAAACTCGACATCAAGGACGCATACCACAATATACGCATCAAGGCAGGAGATGAATGGAAGACTACATTGGCCTCAAGATACGGAATATTCGAATACTTGGTTATGCCCTTCGGGCTAACCAATGCACCAGCTTCATTCCAGAGATGAATCAACAAGGTACTTAATAAGTACCTCGATATATGTTGCATCATATACTTGGATGATGTACTCATATACTCGGAAAACATATAACAACACCAAAAGGATATCAGCAATATCATGGCCGCAATACAAGGATCAGGAATGAAGATCAAACCAACAAAATGCGAATTCCATAGGGAAGAAACGGAATACCTCGGATTTATTATCAATCGAAGTGGGGTCAAGGTCCACCCTGTCAAAACAGCAGCCATACAGGATTGGGCCAAACCAAACAACAAGACAGATGTTCAATGCTTTATAGGATTCTGCAACTTTTATCAAATGTTCATAGAGGGATTTAGTAGGCTTATAAAACCACTCTATAACCTAATAAAGAAAAACAAGAAATGGGAATGGGGAGAAACCGAACAAAAAGCATGTGATGCAATACGGATGCATCTAACATCGGCACCCATACTGGTTCATTTCGACCCAAACCGAAGGACAATGCTCGAAACGGATGCCTGAAAATATGTATGCTCGGGCATACTATCGCAATAATGCGATGACAGAAAATGGAGGCCAGTGTCTTACTGATCCAAGACAATGACCCCCGCAGAGTACAACTATGATGTTGCAAACAAAGAACTATTAGCGATAGTTCAAGCATTAAAACAATGGAGGAGATATGTTTTGAACAACAGCCATCATGTCCGAGTTCTAACCGACCACAAGAACCTGGTCTCGTTCATGACTACGAAAGAACTAAATGACCGCCAGATACGATGGATGGAACACCTCAGCAAATACAACTTCAAAATCGATTACCGACTAGGCAAAGAGAGTCGAAAGCCCGACACTCTCACAAGGATTGCAAGCGACAAACCACAAACAAAAGAAGATGAAAGAATCAAACAAAAAACACGAACACTATTACCAAAAACCTAGTTCGAGGCAATGGAGGTTATCCAATTCACATTAATGGAGGAAAGAGGAGTTGAGAATGCAAACGAGAAAGATAGAACAATTCAGGCAATAAGAGAAGCCTTGGAGGAAGGGAAAAAGGAGATGAAAGGAATTGCTCTGGGTTTATGCCAATGGAAGGACGGAAATATGTGGTACGACAGAAAACAATGGATCCCGGAAGAAGAGGGGAGAAGGACAGACATCATACGACAACACCATGATATCCGAACGGCAAGACACGGAAGAGTGGCTAAAATCACGGAATTCATCAAGAGGTCATTCTATTGGTCAGGACTGTGCGAAGATGTCAAATGATATGTGAAAAACTGCGACATATGCCAAAGGACGAAAATGGCTAAACACGCACCATATGGATTACTAAAATCAAACAAAGTTCCCGAACAACCATGAGAAACAATTACCATGGATTTCATCACGGACCTACCGGCATTGGAAAATTGCGATAGCATCCTGCTCGTGGTGGATCATCTGACCAAAATGAGTCATTTCAGTCCAATTAGAAAAGATATCAACATGAGGTATTTTGTACAAACATTCTTCAGAGGGGTCTTTCGACTTCACGACCTCCCAAAGAATATCATTACTGATCGAGGAACACTATTCACAACGGGACTATGGAAGAAAGTAACCGGAGAAATGGGAATACAAAACAGAATGAGCACAGCGTTCCACCCACAAAAGGATGGACAAACGGAACGGGTAAATGTGATACTCGAACAATATTTAAGTACTTATGTCAATTATCAACCAGATGATTGGTACAAGCTGCTATCTATGGCAGAATTCGCATACAACAATAGAAAGCAAGAAACAATTGGCACGACACCCTTCTTAGCAAATTACGGACAACATCCACAAAGTCAGACCAGATATCATACGATTAATAATGTGATACTGGACAAAACTGATATGGAGAAACTACACAAAACATTACAATACAAAATGAGTCAAGCACAACAACGACAGAAGGAACAATACGATAAGCACCGAAGACCAGATCCGAACATACAACCAGCAGATATGGTATGGCTAATAATACGCAATATCCACACAACGTGACCATCAAAGAAATTGGACTACAAAAAAATAAGACCATTCCAGATACTGGAAAAAGTAGGCAGCCGGGCTTATAAACTCGACCTTCCCCCCTCAATGCGAATAGACAACACATTCCACATCTCACTCCGTGAATTACACAACGACAATAAGGTTCCTTCGCAAACGCTTATTCCTCCTCCTCCGATCGAACTCGACAGAGAACCAGAATATGAGCACGACGAAATAGTCGATTCCCGCTTCTTCCATGGTCACCTCCAATACCGAGCCAAGTAGATAGGATATTCTCCCAAACACGATAAAACTTGGTACTTCGCACACAACTTCGAAAACGCACAAGATGCCATCTCAACCCTCCACCAGCGATACCCAGGCAAGCCCGGCTCAGGTGATGATCACGTTCAACCAAGACAAAGGCGAGGGAAAGACTCTCACGCCGCTGGAACAACGCGAAGGCTGGGGCGATAGCCCCCACCAAACCACACCAACTAGCCCTGAATACTCATTCATGGGGCCAACCGACAAAGAGCTTAAGGAGAGGGAACAACAAGTACAGCATAACGCCATGTCATGGACGGTATGCTACGATGACAGTTGCCAAACCCACTTTGGCGACAAAGAAGGCTCAGGGTGGTTACTGAGGGAATATAGAAAGCATGGCCCACGCCCGGACCACGTTCTGAAGCATTGGCAACAATGCTTCAGAAATGGGTGCATGATGCACAGGGCATAAAAAATATCTGCGGGATTCTACCCGCAGAGGGATGGAAGCAGGAAAGAGTTGGAAGGGGAGGATGCCAGAAAGGCATGGGCCACGAGGACGCGGTCCAGGGAGGGAGGGGCCCAAAACTCCTCAGCCGACATGGAAGCTGACGTTAGCAGCCTACACAGGCAGATATGGGGACTCCGAGAACAACTTGGCCAAGCCGAGCCCACAATTTCGGCAAACGACAAAACAATCGCGGAGCTAAGACAGCTGAACAATAATCAGCAGCCCATGATCAAGATAGCGAATCGGACCCTAGAATCAGTAAGGGTCAGATGGAGGATGGCAGACGAAAAATTCCACAAGCTGGGAAGGACCATGCGCTCGGCAGGACGGGAACTATTGAAACTGGGAGAAAAGGCCTGATGGGACTCAGGCTTAGGAGGAGGAGAGCTAATGTCACGAATGTGGCTTGGCATGGAAAAGGTTTTCACGTGATATATGATTATGAGTCACAGGTATGTTGTTGTTTTGCGCATATAACTCATTTGGGTTATATGATTTGTTATATGTGGGATTTGTGATACTTTCGCACATGGCTCAAGTATGAGTCATGGGACGTGCGCTTAGCGAGTATGCCTTGCGAGATAGCCTTGCGGGTAAACCTTGTACATATGATTTATGTTTCGCACATGACCTCATTATGAGGTCATGCGTTTTGCGCATATGACTTGTTTATTGCGTTATGATTGGTTTATGAGTTTTTGTACATGACCTCGCTATGAGGTCATAGGTTTTACGCATGTGATCACTCTGGTCACATGACTAGTTTGTTATGATTTTGTTTCACACATGTGACCGCTTTAGGTCACATGACTACAAGTGGGAAGAATACTATATAAGCAGGCCGAGGCAGCTGCAGAAGATAGGTTCTTCATGCTTTGTTCTAAGTACCTTTCCTACTTATTACTTTAACGAATATAAAACATCTTTACGCTCTTTATCTTTATTGTACCGTTATTGTTATGCTAAGAAAAGTCCTTCACGAAGACAAGTTAGAGAAAGCTTACGATAGGCGTTTCTGATAGAAGACAAAGGTCTTGTACTATCGGTAACGTAGGCAGAGGCCTAGAGCTATCGTAAGACAAAGAAAGAAGAAGACAGAAAGAGAAGTATTGTTCCCCGTCACCAAGAACTAACTATCCAGAGAGGGATCGTTACATCTGCTTTATGTACTTTACTCTACTCTTAGTAGTAATTAATGAAATGTGTATATTTTGAGCCTTCCTAGACAATCTCCATCTACTGAAACAAATCATAGTTGGCTTAGGCAACTCTGAGTCTATGTAGGTTGCCTCTGCCTAATAGTATATTATTAGATCTCCTTGTTACTAAGGCTCGCTATCTACCTACCTTTTTCCACCATATCACTCAGCCGGGATACCCTGTATCCAAGTGCATATTCCATAAAAAACAAATTATCTGAAAACATATGCTTCATATCCCAGCTATGAGAAAAAGAAGAATCTTGCTGATGAGCAAAGGAGATAGTACAACCTCCTCAGCAGCTAATTCAAGGGGAACCAATGGATACCTGAGAAGATGATTACTCCACAATATTCCGTCATTTATCTTTTCTCCCTCTAGCTCTCCCGAAGTCTTTTGGACAACCAGCAGGCAAAGCTTCCAGTATTCTTCAGTCCTCCAGAGTCTCCGCTCTTGTTTCAAGATCCTCTGCACTATGTTCTAATATCTATGCAGTAGACCTTGCAAGACTCACTAGTAGGGTAGAAATAGTCATAGGCGAAATATAGCAGAACATTTCAATCAGTATTAGTACTCCCAATATTACCTTTGACACCCTATTAGCCAACTCGTAGGCTAACACACACAGACTCATAGAGGTCCTGCAACTACTACTAGAAGGACAAGTTATACATGACAGTGATATAGCCATTATATTACGTCAGTATACTATGATGGAAACAAACATCTAAGAAATTCCTGAAAGAATTAACCTGGAGTTAGCTGCTAAGTTGGCAGCCTAAGATGCTAGTGAAAAGCATCTCAAGAGGGTAACCACTCATCTGCAGCATGTTGCTCTTGAACAAGAGTTCATCCTAGAACACCTATTCCAGGAGCTTAGAGAATAACAGACTTAAGAGAATCAAGTACTATAAACCTTCATGTTAAACCTAACAGCTTGAAAGGAACTGGGAGCAGAAAGCTACTATCACTTTACCCATATCATTCTGACAGATCAAACCTGGGTATCAGATGCCTTAGTCCTAGTACTCAACAATATTAAAGTATTAGAAACTACATAACCAAGTAGCTGGCATGCTATGTTGGAGTCAGATGCAGAAGTGTGAGAAGATGCAGCAGAAAGGGACCAATATGAGGAGATTCATCTACAAAGTAAGGTGAAGCAAAGAAAAAGAGAACCTCCAACTTCAATAATACCAGGTGGTGACCTGGATGATGGGAGTAATAATGGTGATGACGAAAGAAGTGAAGGAAAACATAGAGGAAGACCATCCTGATTTAGATGGGGATTAACACCTGAGCAATGCATAGTAGAGAATGTATTTGCAGAAATATTTGCTTAAACTGTTATGCGACTGGCAGACCCACTCCCATCTTTTTTGAAGTGAAGTTAAGTTAATCCATCTATCATTATGTTAGGAATACCAGAACCCGATACCTAGGAACCATCCTAAGTAGGGTAACCCCACTCGGAATTGGAATCTCTGGTCCCCAACACCCCCCTCTGGCTCCCTTACAGGGCCTGCATATCATCATATATATCAATCTCAGTTACGTCCTGTGACTATATCATTACAGAATTGAAGTTGTTAGGATAATACCATATACATCGTCGCCGTCTGTCCGACCGGATCCTGTTTACAAGGTATATGAGAGGGGACCCTCGGCTAGGTCTGGAAAGTGGAACAGAGTGATTCTGTCAACTACTCAGAAGGTTACTTGGCTCCAAAGACATGATACTTTTGGTATGGAGCGTAAGTAACAGGACAATTTCGTACAAAGAGATGGTATCAAATGGTAAAGGATCTCTATTAGAGACTAATACATTTACATCCACCAAAAGAGTCCAGAACTCCAAAAGACACTACCAAAGAAGCTAACGAACTTCACAGAGTGTTGCAACTGGGTTTCAGAACACATTGTAGCAATGGGGTAATTCTCAATACTACAATGGTTACCCAAACCTACTACCCAGAGAGTAACCATGGGTTGCCAAACGAGGGATTAATTACCAATCTGATGGAATAGCTTCCTGTGAGGTAATTGGAAGTCATCCAGAGAAAATCTATCGGTTGGATATGGAGTTACAAAAGATCAAAGTCAGATGACCTACGATAGTTGTAATGACAACCACCTTTGCAGATACAGCCCTGGATAAAACTGATCATTTTATCAATGGCGAAGACAATTGGAGCCAACTCAGTTCGACTTAAGAACTAGTCCATAAGTATAAAGACTCTGCTAATCGGGATATTACTATTGGGGACAGTACGCTTCCTAAGAAGAAGAAATATCGTAATTACTGAAGAGCGTGTGATGGTTTTCAGGGTCCACAGGTGTTTGCACCTTGGAAGAAAACTCGACGTCGCGAATTACAATTGAAGAAGTACATAGTTGTATGATAAATAGATGTAGTCCGCGAACACTCAGACGTAGAATATAAATATCAAAGTGCCTCCCAAGCTTTAGACATCATCAAGCAACAGAGAAGAGACCTTAATAATATAATATTGTTTTTACGATTCTACCCTACTTTACCTATTCTACTTTGCTCCTAGTAGGTATAAACGAAATGAGCAAAGTCCGAGCCTTTCTAGACAATCTCCATCTACAGAAACAAATCTTGATTGGCCTAGACAACTTTGAAGTCTATCAAGTTGTCTCCGCCTACCACATTAGTTAATACAATATTTAGATTACTTCAAATGTAACCTCAGGATTTGTGATGATAATCTTGAACATATTATCTAGGCTCAGGGGAGTACAGAAGAGCATCAAGAGGGCATTATAGTAATATTTTACTGAAGTACCATAGATAGGTTCTGAGGAGAGGAATAGGACTCGGAACTGCACTTATAGACACACTTTGAATACCAATTCACCAGTTGGTATACTCCTCTCACCGAGGTGCGTAAAGCCATACAAGAAATAGAATCACTTACATATGAAAAAAATATTCAGATCTTTATAAAGACTATGCATAAACTGAATCTCGATACTCAACTAACAGGACCAGCTAGGCATATGATAGTAGACAGAAAGTTACCCTTCAAAATTAGATAGTGACTTTCCCTGAATAAATATGATAGTGACGCAGGATGGGAAAAAGCAGTCCAGGAAGTAGGAAGGGATGAGGAGGAATAACAGGAGCTGGACTACCTTGTACGGGATAAACCAAAACCCGGGTAACAGGCGATTTCTCTGGGAAGATGGATCTCAAGGTTGCAACCGCACCGAAATGCATTCTTCCACAAAGTGAACAAATATAATAAATGTCAAAGGTCTAAACAGTAGAGTTTGAAGAAACAAAACAGTAAAAGTTAATATCGTTAAGCCACAGCATTTACTCAATTAAGTCCTGATCTCGAGAGGTAGTTGATTGCCCGAGTAGAGGAGAACTCACATATACTTAAGTAGATATCATATACTGCCAGTTGCTCGCTATCACTACTCTGTATTCGTGAGCATCGAACTCCTTTGGGCTACTTAGCTAACCTCCACAGGTTAGACCAAAGATCTCCCATAGCAAACTGAACTACTCTTATAGTTTTCTAACATCCACCCGATAAAGTATTTTAGCCGCTGCATGTAGAATGCAATCGCAGGAGTAAAAACTCTTCATATCACGGACATGTCAGTGGCGAGCTATGATGTCAGAGTAGATGCAATACCAACTATAGAACTCTCTACCCACATACACTTAGTCTTCTACAAGCATCCATGGCCCTTGAATATCTATCCGGTTCTACTCTTTTCCATATCATTCCGGAAGATAGCCATGTAGCTTTCCCGATAGACACCTTTGAATGTTAACTAGTAATAGGTGCTACCCACAGTCAACCCTCCTAGAAACAGGTCATATCATGACCTTAGACTAGTGTCCCAGAGTCCCTAACGATTCTCCAATACTATTACACTTTTGGGGCAACAGACTTTAGTTACCTCACCTACTAGCTTTTGGTAATCTTATATACTACCTTACACTTCAAAGTAGTATTACTCTGTCAGTTCTGGTCTGTTTTACACGAGACCACCTGGAGAATATTCTCCAGGTTCACCTCTACCATCTCTTGTATCCTGCGGACAGACTCCGGTTGGACGGACGGCGGCAACGTATGCGGTATTACAGGAGTATCTCCACCTGAAGATATTTACTAGTCTTACAGCAACTCTCCAGGCCATAGCCCTTGATACCACAGACTTATAACGGGGCCGGAGGGGGGTGTTAGCCACCACACCCCCTGGTTACAATTTGTTCGGAGCTCAACTGGCTGTGCGGGAGTGATCCGCGCAACTTGAAATTTGAACGCCCTATGTAGTTTCACATGACAAACAATCTAGTAACTTCCCCCGAAGTCCAGCGGAACTTGTTACTTTCAATGTAGGGTTACTTGGCTCCATAACAGGGTAACCCATAGCCCAAGGCAGGGTAACTTTAGTTCAAAGGTAGGGTAACAGCACGCTGAGTTACCCTACAGGGCAGGGTAACTCTACCCGCACTCACTGTTGAGTAATTCAGGGTAACTCCCAAATTGACTACTTAGGTTACCCTACTGAGTAGGGTAACTACTGCTCCTTACAAGTACCCGTATACTTCTTAGTATGGTATAGTATGCCCAACCGAGGTACCTACCCAACAGTACCTCTAGCTAGTAGATTCTAGTCGACTACTTTTCCTACCACGGTAGTCTCTTGATACCGGTATGGGTATAGGTTTGGTCAACTATAATAGTACTCTGTGGAGTCTCGTTACAACCCGTAAAGTCATTCTGGGACCAAAAACATGCTAACAAGAATCCACAAATGGTGAAATGAGAGAAACTCTTTATCCCAAGAGGTAGTTACTTCAATAAACGAAAGCGGGAATTGGAGCCCAGTAAACTGGCAAAGAGATCTACTAGAACGATAAAGTTAACATATATGAACTTCAAAAAGACTCATGAAAGGGTTCCCCAGTTAACAATTAACAAAAGGAAGCGGTAAGGAAAATTTACTCATTGCGGAAAGGAAAATCACAAGTACAAAACCTGCTGGTGACAAATTCAGGTGTCTAGTACACGAGTAACAGTCCTCCAAGTCTAGCCACCAAGGCCCAGCATGGTTGCTGTAGTTCACCATCCCAGAAAGATTTCTACTGTCCATGTTTCAAGAACCAATATGCTTTAGGAACTAGGTGTAGACAAGGAAATGACTTAGGTCATTTCATTGGTACCAATAATCATAGTGCTCAGGTAGTCTAGAAGAGATAAACTCTCTAGGAATCGAAATCAATGATAACAAGAGATGTTAAATAGAAGGAATAAACCCTGCAGTCCTGTCTTGGGTAGGAGTACATGCGTATTTCTTACTGCAAAAGTTGATGAGATCAACCAAGTGTAACTTATGCATTAATGATACCCCTATGCTATTCAAGGGAGTGTTGCAAGTTTGGTCCTAACGACCTGATACATGTTCATTGGAGTAGTCAGGCACATGATCGGGAAACTAAAAGGTCTTCAATAAAAACTAAAACTAAGACAGGAAATAGAATGTACTAAGGGTACAGAATAGGGAGGTATAGTAGGGGTAAGATGAAGAACTAAGAGGGATAAGTGAAGCACATCTTCAAGCTATATGAAGAATAGGTACAACAACTCCAAACCTTTTCTTTAATTACTACTTCTTAGATAATGGACTAGTACCAAACAGGTACTGGATAAAATGAGAACACTATCCATAGTTAAGTGATGGTAGATAATAAACCCGGGAAGGTTATTAAGGAAACAGCCAATCAGTACTACATACCCAACTTGTGTTTCCATGATATCTGGACAATTACAGAAACCTACTAGACTAGTTCCACAGGTAACAAAGATGGAAGGGATGGGAACCCCTTGGCAGGGAGTAAAGAGTGCTAGTAGTAGGCTGCTGAATATACTAAGGAAACAAGTTTTTCTGAGGAGATCTAAATAGTCGAAACTGTAGGGGCACGGTAATAAATCTGCTAGTTGTTATCAAGCCTCAAATATGTCGAAGTGACAGAACAATGACTTAACGCTCTACCCAAGAAGTCACACATTTACAGCACCACAACCTACAAAAAATCATTGTCCTAAGGAACATGCTTATATTCACATTATAAAACCCAAACTTTAATGCTGCAAAATACAAGTACTGTTAGATTCAGGATCTAATGTATTCCTAATCAATACAGAACTCTTGAAAGAATTAAAAGTTCCATTCGCAGAGAGACAAAATTTGGTCAGCATTAATGGCTTAGATGAATTATCATCTCGATAGGGAGCAAAGTTATATAAGTATCCTATTTGGCTTGAGATTGAGCGAAACAGACATCTGTCTGAAGTTGAGTGCAAAATCACAGCAGCAGGTAACTATGGAATGATAATTCCTTTCGGGTGTTGGCATTAAGAACAGCTTCTAACCAACATCAGAAAATGTACATAATGGGAGTTTAAAGATCCTAAATGTAAGACTTATGTTGAAGAAGATGAAGGAATGGCAGATATGTTTGAATATAATGAGAGAGTTGCCAGAGACAAAAATTTGATTCAAATAGGATAAATCAGAACCATAGAAGATACTAATCAGATCAACCTTAATTCTCTCTCAAAACACTACTAGAAATTCAAAAGGCTATTTCTCCCTCAAACGGCAGTTAAATTAGCACCAAAAAGTATCTTCGATCATGAAAATTAAATTAGTTGAAGGAGCAAAACCCTCCTGAGCCCCATTTATCCTCAGTCCTATAAACTACTTGAGTTACTCAAGTAATACCTTGATAATATGTTACAATAAGGAAAGTTCATATGAAACTAATTACTGTTAGGTACCTCAATACTCTTTATACCAAACACGGATGGCAGACTCTAACTAGTAGTAGGCTACCAAAATCTAAGCAAAATAACTATCTTGAGCAAATATCTACTACTATTAATATCAGAGTTGAGTAATCTTGTAGCAAAAGCTAGCATTTTTTCTAAAATCTGATTAGAAGACGGTTAAAAGCTCACTAAATCAAAGAAAGATATCAGTGGAAAACAGCTTTCCAATCACAATATGGACATTATGAATATAAAGTCATGCCTTTCAGATTAGTTAATGCTCTAGCTACATTTCACCACATAATGAATGAAGTCTTACAGGAATTTCTGGACCAAGGAGTCATGTGTTATTTGAACAAAGTTCTCATCTATTCTAAAAGTGAGAAAGAAATGATTGTACTAGTAGCAAAAGTATTACAGAGGTTAGCAGACTTTCAGCTCTCAGTTTCATTAAAGAAATCTTTCCTCCAGGTTAAAGAAGTAGAACTTTTGGGCTACATGATAGCTAATGATAGGGTATCTATGAGTACCCGAAAGGTAGATTAGGCTTTAAACTACACTTAGTTGCTGGGCCTCATCTCTCAGTAGCTGTGGCAAGATAACCTCAGTTAATCTCATTAGCTGAGTAAAAAAATCAGGGAAATCAGATGAAAGCTGACAGAGATCGAGCTATTTGAAGTTGTTGAATTTCAAACTGCTAGAACTCACTAAGTTTTGGTCCGATTTAGATAATTCTTTTTTTAACTTGAGGTCAATAACCTACTCCTAGTAGACCTATAGGTGGAAATGGGGCCCCATAATGAACGCTATATTAAACTGGAAGTCAGCCACATCAGTCAAAGAAGTTTAGATATTCCAAGAGATTGTAAAGTTCTATGGATATTTTATACAGAATTTCAGAAAGATTTGTGCTCCAATTACTGAATCCTTGAAAGATGATTACAAGAGGTTCCTGTAAGACCCGGTAGAGGAGACAGCCATTTAGGGGCTTAAGAGAAGGTTTACTTCAGCTCCAATCTTATACCAATTCTTGCCAGAAAGAGAAATAGTAGTGGAAACAGATGCTAGTGATTTCGCTTTGAGTTGCAGCGTTTCTCCTTTTTTGGAAAAAAAAACTACATCCTGTAGATTTCCACTGTAGCAAACTAAAATTGCCAGAATGAAATTAGAGGATCCACAATAAGGAACTGAATGTGATATTAGAGGTAGTTGACAAATGGTGCTAATATCAAGTTGGAACTGAAGAACTAATTATTGTGTATGCCAATTACCAATACCTCTAATACTTCTTCATCTCAAAGATCTGGAGCTGGCGCCAAATGCGTTAAGTACAAAAGTGAGTGGATTACAACTTCAAGATTATTTACTGCCCAGGTACAAGAGGAGGTAAGCCTGATACACAGAGTCAACTGGTAGAGCACTATTCTGAGGAGTTAGTTGCACATTGCAAGCAAGTGATATTGAAGTCAGAATACTTCTAAATCAGCTCAGTAATGAGAACTGTAGAAGGGGAAATTTAAGTATGCATAATAGCAGATGACACAGCAGAGGATATAAGTACTGGTAATACACAGGAAACAGCAACTTAGAATTACTCAAACTCCATGATTCAGGTAAAACAGTTAGATACAAAAGCAAGGCTAACAACTAAAGGGGTGATGATAGTAGCCAGCCACAATCTCTAAACTATGCAAGAAGATATTATCACCTTGGATAGACAGTTAATTTTAGGAAGCAGTATCATAATCCCACTATGGATGGGACCTTATAGAATAATTGCTACTTAAAGTAGCCTAGCAGATAAAAGTGGTATCTCTACCAGTACTGGCATAATCACTGTAGATTATATAGGCAAACACAAATTATTACTACTCAACAATCAAGATCCAGACTTTCACATCAAAGTCGGTGATTGAATCACTCAGCTAGTGATAGAAAAAATTAATACTCTAAATATGATAGAAATATACAACTTGTAGGATACTGAAAGAGGCACAACAGGATTGGGCAGCACAGATATCACAACAAGGGCTGTAACTATCCGAGAACTGAAACCAGTAGTTAACCTGCTATATGTATCAATAGACCAGAATACATACAGGTATGATGTTACTGAAGTACCTGAGCAAGCCCTCATGACTAGCGTAATACTAGCCTGCAAGAAAAAGAAGAAATTAGGTCTTGAATTTTTAAAGTAAATCTTAAAAGCCATTCTGGGGAACAGAGAATGGCTTAAAAGAAACAATGAGTTGGAAAAACTAGGAGACAATGGCAAACCTTTCTAAGAAGACTGGATCCAGGCCAACAGGTTGCTCTACTATAAGCAAAGATCATTTGTACCAAAACAATGAGAACCCTTATACAACAATAACCAAAGAATATCATGATGCTAAAATAGCTGCACAATTCAGAAAAGAAAAAACTATTCCAATAATGATGAAGGACTTATATTGGAAAGGCCTGTGGGTTTGTATAAATGATGATGTATGGTCTTCTGACGATTGTCAGCATAACAAATCCCTATATCATATGAAATATGGTCTACTACAACTATGGTCAATACCTTACACAGTATGGGCCTCAATATCTGTGGACTTCATAATACAGTTATCATAAAGACAATGATGTACCCAGATTACAGTAGTTATTAACCGGTTTACTAAAATGGTCCACTTCGTCAGATTAGAAGCAGTCACTGCATATGATATAGCTAAAGCCTTTATAAAGAATATATAGAAGCTACTTGGCTTACCATCAGAGATTGTCTCAAATTTGAATTCAAAGTTTGCCAGAAAATTCCTGGAATCCCTGTACAAAACATTAAACATAAAAAGCAAGATGTCTGTAGTGTACCATCCAGAGACAGACTGAAAAACTCAGTGAATCAAAGAAGTGATGAATCGTTACCTGCGAAATTTCGTCAACTATAGTCAGAACAACTGGTACAAGCTGCTACCTCAAGTAGAACATGTGTAGAAGAACGTACCAACTAATACATATGGAATGACCTCATTCTAACCAAACTGTAGATTTCATTCAGAGACTAAATCAACGAAAGAATACAAGGTACAAAATCCAGGAGTAATACTTTATACGAATTAGATAAAAATGATCCATAAGCAAGCAATGCAATCACTCAAGCTGATACAAAAAGCGGTGGCCAAATACAATAATAGAAAGACCAGGCAGCAACCAGACATCAAAATCGGCAATAAAGTAACATTGAACACAAAAAACATTCGTACACTCAGAAAGTCAAAAAAACTTAGTTCAAAATTATATGAACTGTTTATGATCTTAAAGAAACAAGGAAATTGTGCCTGTAAAAACAACATTTTATATCGATGAAATATACACCTAGTATTTTACATGTCCTTGTTAGTACCTTACAAGAAGTTGGTATGTACAGACTAGAGACAATGTACCAGTGAGCCCGATAATATTGAGGGTAACTTATAATAGAAAATTGAAAAAATTGTAAGGAGAGAGATATGTTCTTACTAAAAGAAAGTACGCAGTTGCTACTAAGATGTATACAAACTATAGTACTTTGTGAAATTGAAAGGTTGTTCTGATGACGAGAACACCCAGGAACCTGTAACTAGCATAGATAACTCGAAGGAAAGGGTGGTCGAATTTCACTTTAATAATCTAGAAATACTGTAAAGGCTAGAGGAACGATAATTAGGAAAAGGTTTTACTACTGTGGCCTAATAAAGTCAGAAGGTTTGTCACCCTGTCTTTGTTGGGTCCTAACAGAGTTAATGTTTAAGGTTTAACGATTATTTGTTTTAATGTAATTTTTGATCAGTTTAATATGTACCCAAAATGGCATTCTAGGTAAAGTCTTAAGAAGAGGGAGATCATGTCAAGAGTACTAGGATTGTATACCTAAGAACCACCCTAAGTAGCGTAACCCTACTGAGAATTAGAATCTCTGGCCTCCAAGATGCCTCTCTGGCCCCGTTAAGGGCCAGCATGTCACCATACATATCTATCTCAGTTGCATCCTGTGACTATAATGCCACAAAGTTTAAGTAGTGGGATTAACACTGTATACATTGCTGCCATTTGTCTGACTAGATCTTGTTCACAGGATATATGAGAGAGCACCTTCAGCTAAATCTCAGAAGTGCAACAGATTCTATCCATCGACTACACTGGGGATTACTAGGCGTCAAAGATGTGACCTGTTTGACAAAGACCATAAGTAACTGTTAGGCAGAGACAACTTGATTGACTTCAGGATTGTCTAGGCCAATCGAGATTCGTTTTTGTAGACAGAAATTGTCTAGGAAGGCTCAGACTTGGCTCGTTTCGTTTATGACTACTAGGAGCGAAGTAAAGTAGGTAAAGTAGGGTAGAATCGTAAAAGCAATATTATATTGTTAAGGTATCTTCTCCGTTGCTTGATGATGTCTAAAGCTTGGGAGGTACTTCAATATTTATATTCCGCATCTGAGTGTTGGCGGACTA
>NW_003298974.1:662272-677286 GCF_000151645.1 Tuber melanosporum
CTTCTCTTGCGTCCCCTATCTATTACGTTATATGCTTCGGGCCTGGAGATATCTGCAAAAGGTGGTCATCATTACAACCATCGTAGGTCATTTGATTCCAACCCTTTGTAACTCCATACCCAACTAATAGATTTTCTTTGGATGACTTCCTATTCACTCGCAGGAAGCCACTCCACTAGACTGGTAATTAATCTCTCGGTCGGCAACCTTTGGTTGCTCTCTGGATAGTAGGTTTCAGTAACCATTGTAGTATTTGAGAATCACCCCATGACTACAACGTGTTCCGAAACCCAGTTGCAACAGTCTGTGAAGTTCGTTAGCTTCTTTGGTAGTGTCCTTTGGAGTTCTAGACTCTTCTGGTGTATGCAATTGTATCGGTCTCTAGTAGAGATCCTTTACTATTTGATACCATCTCATCATGCGAAATCGTCCCGTTACTTACGGCCCATGCCAAAGGTCTCATACATTTGAAGCCTACTAACTCTCTGAGTAGTTGACAGAATTACTCCGTTCCACTTCCCAGGCCTATACGAAGGTCCCCCCTCATGTATCCTGCGAACGGGAGCCGGTCGGATGGACGGCAGCGACGTACATGGTGTTATTCTTCTACCTTCCAATCTGTGGTAATGTAGTCACAGGATGCAACTGAGATTGATATATGTGATGACGTGTGGGCCCCGTAAGAGTGCCAGAGGGGGGTGTTGGAGACCAGAGATTCCGATTCCAAGTGGGGTTACCCTACTTAGGGTGGTTTCTAGGTATCGGGTTCTGGTATTCCTAACATGAGCTCCATTCTCTTAAGGCTTTGCCTCGAATGCCTTTTGGTACATTAAAATAAAAAAATCAATATAAATATAATTTAATCATTAACCTCCTTTTGGACCTGATGAGAGTAGGGTAAAAAACCTTCCGCGTTTGCTTGGCCATGGTAGGAAAACCTTTCTCTTATCATCCTTCCTTTGCCTGCCTTGGCATTTCCGGATTATCACGGTGAAATTCATTCACCATTTCCCTCGCATTATCCATACCAGTAGTAGGTTCCCCAGTGTTTTCATCTTCAGAACATCCTTGCCCTTTAACAAAGTACCATAGTTCGCATACCTCTTGGTAGCGACTGCGTACTCTCTTTCTGTAGGAGCATAACTCGCTTCTTACAATTTTCTCTATTTCCCATTGTAAGTCGCCCTCAATATCCTCAGGCTCTCGGGGAGGTTGTTGTCGGTTTGCGCGTACCGACTCTCTGTAGGGTTCTAATAGAGATACGTGAAATACTGGGTGTATGTTCCATCGATCCGAGATATTGAGTTTGCAGGTGCCGTTTCCCCGTTTCTCTAAGATCATGAATGGTCCATATAATTTAGTACTGGGTTTCTTTGACTTACGGCGTGTACGAATGTTCTTTGCGTTTAACATTACTTTATCGCCAATTTTAAAGTCAGGTTGCTCCTTGGCCTTCCTATCGTAGTATTTGGCCATAGCTTCTTGTGTCTGTTGGAGCAACTCTCTTGCTTGCTCATGAATCGTTTTTATCCAATTTGCATATAGTGTGGCTCCTGGATTTGACACCTCGTGTTCCTTCATCCATTCAGTTTGTGGATAGAATCTGTAGTTTGCGTCGAAGGGTGTCATCCCGTGTGCACTGGTTACCGAGTTGTTGTAAGTGTGTTCGGCTAGAGGTAACAGTTGGTACCAGTCATCCTGATCATAGTTGACAAAACTTCGCAGGTAACCTTGCAGCACTTAGTTGGTTTGCTCAGTTTGTCCATCCATTTGAGGATGGTATGCTGTGGACATCCTCCTTTTTATATTAAGTGTTTTGCATAGGGATTTCCAGAATTCTCCTGCAAACTTTGAATCCATATCAGAGACAATTTCTGTTGGTAAGCCATGTAGCT
This sequence comes from Tuber melanosporum, assembly GCF_000151645.1. NCBI lineage: Eukaryota > Fungi > Ascomycota > Pezizomycetes > Pezizales > Tuberaceae > Tuber > Tuber melanosporum. Next base: position 664,168 of record NW_003298974.1, read on the forward strand.
TCCATATTTCCTTTGTAAAGGCTGTTGCCACATCTTTTGCGGTGGTTGTTCCTTCCAATCTGACGAAGTGAGCCATCTTTGTGAATCGGTCAACAACTACCATGATTTGGGTACATCCTTGACTTCGGGGTAACTGTGTAATAAAGTCAACTGAAATTGATGCCTATGCTGCGTAGGGTATTGACAGCGGTTGTAGTAGACCATACTTTGCGTGTTGTGGGGATTTGTTGTGTTGACAATCATCACACTACCATACGTAATCATTTCCCCAATCTGCCAGGCCTTTCCAAAAAAATCCCTCATAATTATCTCAAGGGTTTTTTCTTGTCCGAAGTGTCCTGCTATTTTAGTGTCGTGACATCGTTCAGCTATTGTCGTATAAAGGTCCTGATTTTTTGGTACGAATAGTCTTTACTTGTAGTAAAGCAACTCGTCAGATGGGGTCCAGTCTTTCGTGAAAGGTTTGCCATGGTCTCGTAAGCTTTCCAACTCATTTCTTCTTTTAAGCCATTCTCTATTCCCTGGGATGGCTTTTAGGATTTGCTCTAGAAATTCCGGGTTGAATTTTTTTAGTTCCTTATGGGCCAGTATAGCGCTAGTCATGAGTGTTCATTCGGATACTTCGGCTATATCATACCAATGTGTATTTTGGTTTGTTGACACATGTAGTTGGGTGACTACTGGTTCTAATTCTTGGATAGTAATAGCCCTTGTTGCGATGTCTGTGCTGCCGAATGCTGATGTACCTCTTTCTGTATTCTCTAGGTTGTCTATTTCCATCATCTCTGCAGTATTAACTTTTTCTATCACTAGTTGTACAATTCAATCGCTGGCCTTGATGTGACAGTCTGCATCTCGATGGTTGAATAGCAGTACCTTGAGCTCGTCGGCATAATCTGGTCGATTACGCCAGCACCGGTGGAGATACCGCTTTTGACTGCGAGTCTGCTTCTAGGAGCAATCCTTCCGTACGTTCCAGTTGGTATACCAATTGCAATACTAGTTCCAACAACTAACTGTCCTTATGCTGGGACTGTGCTTTCCTGTATTGGGTAGAAATCATGGCCTGCTGCCATTCTTGAGCCTTTAGTAGGCAATCTTGCCCTGGTGTCTAACCGTTTTACTCGAATCACTGAGTCTGAGTCATTCCAGTTAGGAGTTTCCTGTATATCACTTATTCTTGTATCATTCGTTTTGTTGCCTGCTATTAAGCATATTTGAATTTCCCCTTTTGCAGAACTTGTCGCTGAATTGATTTGGAAGTGTTTGGGTTTCAATATTGCCTGTTTGTGATGTGCAGCTCCCTCCTCAGAATGGTACTCTGGCCGTCGACTGACTGCATCAGGTTTTCCCCCTCTCGTTCCTGGGCGGTAAACAATGGTGAAGTTGTAATGCACTATCTTCTGCGCCCAACGGATTTGGCATCCGCTCCAGACCTTCAAGGTGAGGAAATATTGAAGGTTTTGGTGATCAGTGTACACAGTTATAGGTTTCTCGGTTCCAACCAGGTATTGGCGCCAGTCTTTGAAAGCTTCCAATATCACCATTAACTCTTTGTCATGAATCTCATAATTTCACTCTGCGGAATTCAGCTTGCGGGAATGAAAAGCTACAAGATGTAGTCTTTTTTCCACCAACTGGGATAGGATGCAGCCCAAGGCAAAGTCGCTAGCATCTGTTTCCACCACTGTTTCTCTCTCTGGGAAGAAATGGTGCAAAATTGGTGCCGAAGTAAATCTTCTTTTAAGCTCCTGGAAGGCCCTTTCCTGTTCTGGGCCCCACCGGAACTTCTTTGGATCGCCTTTCAATGTTTCCGTAATAGGAGTACACATTTTAGAGAAGTTTTCTATAAAACATCGGTAGAAATTAGCAAATGCTTGAAATATTTGGACTTCTTTAACTGACGTAGCTGATTTCCAGTTTAATACTGAATTCACCTTTCGGGTACTCATGGATACCCCATCAATGGCTATCATGTAGCCTAAGAATTCCACCTTTTTAACATGAAAGAGAGATTTCTTTATTGATATCGCGAGTTGGAAATCAGTTAATCATTGTAACACTTTGGTTACTAGCTCGATATGTTCCTTCTCATTTTTAGAATAAATGAGAATGTCGTCCAAATAACATATGACACACTGATCTAGATATTCCCGAAGGACCTTATTCATCATGTCCTGAAATGTGGATGGAGCGTTGGCTAATCCGAAAGGCATAACCTTATACTTGTAATATCCATAGCGTGATTGGAAAGCTGTTTTCCATTCTGCCCCTTCTTTGATTCGGATGAGATTGTAGCCGTCTTGTAAATCAATTTTGGAGAAGATGCTAGCCTGTGCCACGCAATCACGTAACTCCGACATTAATGGTAGTGGGTCTTTGTTCAAGAGGGTTATCTTGTTCAGGTTTCGGTAGTCTACCACTAGTTGTAGTCTTCCATTTGCCCTTGGTGTAAAGAGAATTGGGGTACCAAAAGGCGATTGACTCTTCGTGATCTTTCCTTGTCGTAACATGTCGTTGAGGTATTCCTGTAACAAGTTAAGTTGTTTATCAGACAGAGGATAAATTGGTCCCCAAGAGGGTTTCGCTCCCTCGATTAATTTAATTTCATGATCGAAGGTTCTCCTAGGGGCTAACTTTGCTGCCATTTGTGGGAGAAATAATTTCTTGAATTTCCAGTAGTATTTCGGAACGGAATCGAAGTTGATATCATTAGGATCTTCTGCAACTCCGATTTTTCTTATTTGGATCGCGTTCTCATCCCAAGTGACAGTTTCATCGTATTCGAACATATCCGCAATTCCTTCATCCTCTTCTTCCACGCAGTTCTTGCATTTAGAGTCCCGAAATTTCCATTTTGTAGGTTCTTCAATGTTGGATAGGGGGTACTCTGAATGCCACCACCGGAAAGGGATTATCATCCCGTAATCGCCTGCTGCTGCGATTTCACACGCAACTTCAGACATGTGTTTGTTTCGTCCTTCCTCAAGCCAAATAGGGTGTGTGTAGAACTTTCCTCCCGATGAAGTTGATACTCCATCAAAGCCCTGAATGTTGACGGGATTCGGTCTCTGTGTGAATGGGGTTTTTGATTCTTTTACGAGTTCTTTGTTGATTAGAAACACATTGGATCCTGAATCTAATAGTACTGGTATTTTGTAGCGCTGATGATTCGGGTTTATAATGTGAATGTAAGCATGTCCCTCAAGACAATCATATCTGGTAGGCTTTGGTGTGCTAAAAGCGCGCTTTTTTGGGTAAGGCATCGAATTATTGTTTTGTCATTTCGACATGTCTGAGGATTGATAACAACTGGGATATTTGTTACTGCGCCCGCGCAGTTTCAACCATTTAGGTCTCCTCAGACAAACCAGTTTCCTCTTGGTATATTGGGCAGCCCACTACTAGCGGTCTTTACCCCCTGCCGAGTGGTTCCCAGACCTTCCACTTTATACTTCCTGTGGAACCAATCTAGGGGGTCTCTGCCATCGTCCAGATATCATGGAAACAAAAGCCTGGTATGTAGGGCTGGTCGGCTGTCTCTTTGATAACCTTCCCAGGCTTATTCTCCACTCTCGCTTAACCGTAGACAGTGTCCTCACTTTATCGAGTTCCGTTTGGTACTAGCACGGCACCTAAGAAGCAGTAACTAAAGGTAAGGTCTAGAGCTCTTGTACCTATTTCTCGTATAGATCGAAGATGTGCTTCGCTTATCCTCTAGATCCTTTATCTTCGCCCTACTGTCGCTCCTTCCAGAACTCTTGGTGCTGTCTGTTTCCTGCTCAGGCTTTGGTCCTTATCGGAGACCTTTCAGTATCCAGATCACATGTCTGACTACCCTAACAGTTATGTATTAGGTAATTAGGCCGAGCTTGTATCACTCCCTTGGGAAGCATAGAGGCGCCGCCAATGGATACATTGCTCTTTATTAATTCCCTTGTCCTTGCGGCAAGAAGGACACATGTACTCCCACTCAGGTCATGATCGCAAGGTCGTTTTCTTCGCTTCGATGTCCCCTTAATTTGGAGTTTGATTTCAATTCCTAAAGAGTATGTCTCTTCTAGACTACCCGAACACCGTAGTTGTCGGTACCAATAAGATGACTTAAGTCATCTCTTCGTCATCACCTAGTTCCCAGAGTTTACTACCTCTTGGAACTTGGGCGGCAGAAATCTTTCTGGGACGGTTAACTGTTGCCACCCTTCTAGGCCATAGTGCCTTGAATGGGCGGTCATCTGCCCTTGTTCTAGATACCTGAATTTGTCCCCAGCAGGTTTTGTAGTCATGGTTTTTCTTACCACAACGAGTACAATTGCCATCCCGCTTTCTTTCATTGATAGTTGATGGAGGGATTCCTTCATGGGTAGCTTTGAAGTTTGTGTGTGTTAAATTCGTAGTTCCAATAGATTTCTTTACCAGTTTATTGGGTTCCGATCCCCATTTCCTTTGCTTGGAGGGACCACCTCCCTTTATGAAGGGTTTCTCCCTTTTTTCCTTTGGTTGAATTTTGTCCACAGGTTTCTTGTCTGAAGACGTCCTTACGGGTTTTGATTTGTCCTGGTCCAGGTGGTCCCATTCCTATTATTCCTCCTCATCCCTTCCTGCTTCCAGAACTGCCTTTTCCCATTCGGCATCAGTATCATACTTGTTTAAGGAGAGTCGCCACTTAATCTTGGAGGGTAACTTCCTATCACATGCCATTCGCCAGGCTGGTCCCGTTAATCAGGTATGGAGATTCAGATTATGCATTTTCCCCATAAAGGTCTGACTATCATTTTTGTACTCCACAGATTCCATATCCTGTATGGCCTTTCATCCCTCTTCAAGAGGGGTATACCAACTAGTGGATTTGTGCTCCAAGCGAGTCCAGGAAGATACTTCCGGGTCTTGTTCTTCTCCTCAGAGACCATCCATTGCGCGTCGATACCATACAGCTATTAGACTGACCTGATACCCTTTTGTACTTCCCAAGGCGTAAATGATGCGCTCTCAATCATCATCCCAGATTCTTGGGTTTCGCTCGAAGTAGTCTACACATTGGGTTAACAAATGGTAAACGCATTGACTGGTCTTTGCTTCGAAAAATGGGGGCGGGTCTGCTGGTCATTTAACTGTTTGAGCCAATGCTTCTGCAAGTACATCAGCTATTCTACACTGTTCAGGGGTTAATCCCCGTTTGAATCTGGATGGTCTTCCTCCATGTTTTCCTCCGTTTCCATTGTCATCTCCATCATCACTTCCATTGTCCGGGTCGCCACCTGGTATTAAAAAGGTTGGAGGTTCTTCTTCTCTCTGTTTCCCTTTATCTTGAGGAGGGATTTCCTCAGGTTTCCCCCGTTCTGCAGTCTCTTCCCATTCTTCTGGGACTGATTCCAACAAAGCGTGCCGACCACGTAGTTGTCCGCTATCTAGTACCTTAAGCTTGTTAAGGACTAGTGATAGGGTATCAGATATGTGGGTTTGATCCTTCTGGATGGTACGGGTAAATTTGCTATACCGTTCTGAGTCCCTTTCTTGCCTTGCGGTCAAATTGGATATCAAGGTTCGCATTGCGGTATTTTGCTGGGTCTGTTGTGCTCTGAACTCTTGGAAAGCACGTTCCAGGGTGAGATCTCATTCTAGAGCTTCTCACTGCAGTTGGGTGGTTACCCCTTCATGATGCTCTTGTCGTGCATCTTGTGTAACCAATTTGGCAGCAATCTCCCTGTTGATCCTTTCTTGAATTTCTCAGACATTCACTTCTACCATTGTACACTGACGTAACATAATAGCAATGGCATTGTCATGTATATCTTGACCTTCCAATAATTGTTGCTGGACGGCTATCAGTCTTCGTGTATTAGTTTGAGAATCTGCTGATAGCGTGTCAGAGGCAATATTGGCAGTATCAATACTGGTTGATATGTCTTGTCGGATTTGACCTATGACAATTTCTACCCTAGCGGCAGGTCTTGCGAGGTCTACTGCATGGGTATTTGGACGTGGTATAGTAGATCGTGAAGCAGGAGAAGGGGCTCTTGAGGACGGAGGGACACTGTGAGCCCTGCCCTCTGGTCCTCCAATAGGTTTCCGAAGAGCGGGAGAAAGAGAGGAAGAATGACTGAAACTTGTAGAGTGATCATCTCCCGAGGTATCTATCGGTGCTCCTGGAAGGATCTGCTTAGGAGGTTGAGCCATCTCTCTTGCTCGTTTGCGAGTTTCATTTTCTCGTAAGCGGGCTATAAAGTCCGCGTTCTGGGAGGTTTCTGTTTAAGTAGAATATGTGGCGGGACACTTGGTGTCCTGGCCATGTCATACGGTAGGAGGAGATAGATCTTAATGGGAGTTTGGATGAGTTCCGAGTCTCCACGCTAGAGGTATAGTAGCAGAGAATCTGCTGCTAAGAGAACTTTCCTCAATGGTATCCCAGTCAAGGAAGGGTTTCCAACTGAATTCTGGTCCATACCAGGTTTCGTATATTCTTTGAAATTGTTCCTCCGTAGGAACTAGGTTGGAGTCAGTATACCATGAAGGAGCTTCTTGTAACAGAAATGGTACTTCTGAAAGCTCAAACTGACTAGAAAACACTTGACCGATAGATGGCGAAAGTGAACCTTAGTCAGTATTTCGAAAATTGAATTGGTTCGGAATAGTTCTTCAAGGATATCTAGGCCAACCGTAGTATCAATGACTTTTCTGAAAGTGTGAATCGAACCCATGCAAGTGGGAACCGATTAGAGAGCCTTGGTAACAAGGAGATCTAACAATATACTGTTAGGCGGAGACAACTTGATAGACTTCGGGATTGTCTAGGCCAATCGAGATTCGTTTTTGTAGACGGAGATTGTCTAGGAAGGCTGGGACTTGGCTCGTTTCGTTTATGACTACTAGGAGCAAAGTAAAGTAGGTAAAGTAGGGTAGAATCGTAAAAACAATATTATATTATTAAGGTCTCTTCTCTGTTGCTTGATGATGTTTAAAGCTTGGGAGGTACTTCGATATATATATTCTACATCTGAGTGATCGCGGACTACATCTATTTATCATACAACTATGTACTTCTTTTAATCGTAATTCGCAATGTCCAGTTTTCTTCCAAGGTGAGAACACCTGTGGGCCCTGAAAACCATCACACCCTCTTCGGTAATTACAATATTTCTTCTTTGGAAATGTACTGTCCCCAATAGTAATATCCCGATTAGCAGAGTCTTTAGACTTATAGCCTAGTTCTTAAGTCAAACTGAGTTGGCTCCAATTGTCTTTGCCATTGATAAAATGATCAGTCTTATCCACGGCTATATCTGCAAAGGGTGGTCGTCATTACAACCATCGTAGGTCATTTGATTCCAAACCTTTGTAACTCTATACCCAACCAATAGATTTTCTTTGGATGACTTCCTATTCACTCGCAGGAAGCCACTCCACTAGACTGGTAATTAATCCCTCGGTTGGCAACCTTTGGTTGCTCTCTGGATAGTAGGTTTCAGTAACCATTGTAGTATTTGAGAATCACCCCATGACTACAACGTGTTCCGAAACCCAGTTGCAACACTCCGTGAAGTTCGTTGGCTTCTTTGGTAGTGTCTTTTGGAGTTCTAGACTCTTCTGGTGTATGCAATTGTATCGGTCTCTAGTAGAGATCCTTTACTATTTGATACCATCTCATTACACGAAATTGTCCCGTTACTTATGGCCCATGCCAAAGGTCTCATACCTTTGAAGCCTAGTAGCTCTCTGAGTAGTTGACGGAATTACTCCATTTCACTTCCCAGGCCTAGCCGAAGGTCCCCTCCCATATATCCAGTGAACAGGATCTGGTCGGACAGACAGTGGCAACATATACGGTATTATTCTTCCACCTTCAATTCTGTAGTAATGTACTCACAGGATGCAAATGAGATTGATATATGTGATAACGCGCGGGCCCCGTAAGGGTGCCAGAGGGGGGTGTTGGAGACCAGAGATTCCGATTCCAAGTGGGGTTACCCTACTTAGGGTGGTTTCTAGGTATCAGGTTCTGGTATTCCTAACAGTAACAGGATAGTTTTGCACAAATCTATGGTATCAAGCATTAATAAATCTCTATGAGATATCAATACATTTGCACCCATCCCACAATAACTACAAGAGTGTAGAACTCTATGAATTGCTACTACACAAATCAATAGACTTCATGTAGTATTACAATTATGCCCTGAAATGCGTTGGGGTTGAGGGAATGATTCTCAGTTCTAAAAATTGTAAGATGACAACAGAAACTCTGTTACCCAGAACAACCACAGGTTGCCAACCAAGAGATTATATGCCATGCCAGTTGATTGACTACCTACGAATTAATAAGAAGACATGTGGAAGATATTTGTGGATTGTATCTGGAGTTATAGAGGTTTAAAGCTGGCAACTTAGGAAATTTGAATTTAGGAGTACCTCTGCAGATACAACCTGCAGATGGAACTGATCATTTTATTGATAAGGGAGGTAATTGGAGCCTAGTCTGTTCAACGTAGGAACTAGTTTACAAGTCTAAATATTTTGAAAATCAGATAATTACTATTGGGAATAGTGTAGTTCCTAATTAGCAGAATGGGACTTACCAAAGAAGGTGTAGTGGTTTTCCGCATCTCCCGGTGTTCCCACCTTTGAAGAATACCTAACCTTATGAGTTATAACCAGCGAGGTACATAGTTTGAATAATAAATAGAGGTAGTCCGTGAATAATCAGATGTAGCATATAAATATCGCAGTGCTTCCCAAGTTTTTAGATATCTTCAACCGACGGAGAAGCGATCTTAACAATATAATATTATTCTTGCATTCTATTCTACTTTATCTACTTCACCTTACTCTTAGTAGTTGAAAACAAAACCTATATATTTCTAGCCTTCCTTGACAATCTCCATCTACAGAAACAAATCTTGATTAGCGTAGACAAATCTGAGTCTATACAGGTTTTCTCTACCTAGTATTAGGACAGTTGAGTACATATGTAGCCCAAGGAAAGTAAGCCCTCCGAGGATTGTACAACTGGTCCAACAGAAATCTGTAACCTCCAGTAACAAAGTCCTTCAGACCCATTCTTCTACTAATAAGTTACTTTGCCTTACCTGCTGCCTTTGCCTAAGCTCCTGAGAGAAAATATTGACATTAGTAGATTTCCTAGGTGCACCTGGTATACTAGGCATCGGAGGAAGAGGGGCAGGTTTAACAATAACAGGAAAATATGCCGGCTTGGGCAAGAGTGTATTCACAGCTCTATGGTAAGAGCAGTCAGGTACAGGAACATTCATAGACATCATTGCAGTATCGGTAACATTTGGCAAGCCTATCCGATGCTTTACTAGTTATAGAAGTAGGGTAGGAACTTTGTACTTATCTACCATATGGCTTCTATTACACGGACAAGACCCCATATGTGGGTAAGAAGTTTCTTGATTTCTCTATTGAGATATTGCAGTAAGTGCTTCTTTGAGCAGAATATGGAAGAGGCAACAAGGAGGTGATACTAGTACTTCTAGTAGTTGACATGAGATCTGTACACCTAATTTAGTCAAGTATGCCTGATATGGCAGGTTGGTCAATGTAGTCGTTAAGGTCTCTGTAAGGTACCTGGGGGTTTTTTTACATAAGAGATGTCACTGGCAGGACCTTATCATTATCATGATAAATCTGGTGCCCGATATGGGCCACATTTTTGAACATCGATATCCATTTAGCTAGGGATTGAGTAATACTGATCTGCCATATAAACATCCCTGGTTGTATCGAAATCCACTCTACAGTTGCTATATCTATCTCTATCCTAAACCTAGCCTGCGCTTACTCATTACAGTATTGCCTCTGCTTTTGAGTCTCCTTTATCTTCTTTGTAACTATAAGGAGAATATAGGGTTGCATGAATTCCTTAGTGAAATCTGCAAGACTTAAACTGTGCCTTTACCTTTCTGGAGCTACCACAATCTCTAGCTTCTGGTGGGTGAATAATTTGAAGAAGACTACAGCATCTTAAATAACGATTTTCTCAAAATTTTTCAGGAGATCAATATTACTAACTCCAAGGACAAGGTCTGTTGGTCCACAATCAAGGCTCCAAGCTTACACAAATACTTCAAGTCATAATCGCCATTGGTAGGTATTCTCCACAGTAGGGTTGAAGTGATTAGCTTGGTTCAAAATTGTAATTTCTACTCAATGCTTCTGGTACCAGACCAGAGACTGGTATTCAAAATATGTCAATTCAAGGAGGTTAATACCAACAATTCTCAAGAGTAGTCAGATTTAACTAAGGTCTTTACTTAAAAATATAATGTAATGAGGGCTGTATCTGGGAAGATGGATCCTGAGGTTGTGACTACACCGAGATGAATTCTTCTGGGAACAAATATAATGAAATTTGAAAGTCTCAGCAGTAGAGTTTGAAGAAACAAAACAGTAAAACCTAATATTGTGAATCTACAGCTTTACTTACTTAAATCCTGATCTTAAGAGGTAGTTGATTACCAGAAAAGAAAAGAACTCACAAATAATAAAGTAGATTTAAAATACTTCCAGTTACTCCCCATCAGTATTCTGCATTCTTGAGCAGCCAACTTCCTTGCACTTTCTAGCCAATCTCTCTGGGTTGGACCAAAGAGCCTCAGTAGTAAATATAACTACTAACGTATTTTACCTAGTAATGGGTCACCCTCCTGTAATCGGTCACACTATCTCCACCATTTTTTTTGTTAAATTCATGATTTGTAGATGTAAAAATACTTGAATATTCTTATAATCTTATTTCAGGATTGCATTAAATCTATAGAACAAGTTTGCTAAGTTTTAAAATATTTCTTTCACTTTTTCCATCTGTAAATAGAACAAGTGAGATATTATTATTTTGTAATAAATGGTAATAAAGAAAAAAATAGCTTGCGCAAAATAATAAATATTTCTCAGGTTAATAATATAGGTAATGTACTATAAGACCTATAAGTTATAGAAGGGTAGGATAATATTTGAGGTTGAGCAAGAGTTTTAAAAACCTGGTGTCTTTTACTCTTTAGACTCAGTAAATCTTAACCTACAACCAACACACTTTCAGCATCAAATTTCACAAACAGATTTTATTACAGCAATGATACATAACAAACCTGACCTGGAGGATCACCTTCAGGCAGTTATTGATGTCAAAAAGAAGAATCCTGCTGTCTCCATACGGTATTTGGCTGAATTATTTGGAATTTCAAATACCACTCTCCAGAATCACCTGAAAGGTCATACTACACCTCGAAAAGCTACTCATAAAAGCTAGCAGCTACTGGTATTCCTGGAAGAGAAGGTTATTGTCTACAGAATTGAAGGTTACGATGATCCTGGTATTCCTCTCTGCTGAAAATATGTTTTACAAATGGTGTAGAAAATTCTGAAAGCCAAAGAGAGTGTTGCTGAGATTGGAAAGAAGTAGGTCAACAGGTTTGTTCATAGACACTCAGGTATTCAAACCAATATTGGCAAGAGTATCGACAAGCAGATAGTACTGGCTTCAGATGTCTCTATTTTGAAAGAACATCTTGAGAGATTTTAAAATATTTGGAATACTGATGAGAAAAGGTTTGCAATAGGATTAGGTACTGGTAGAACTGTTCTCTGTCATACTGGAAGACAGAATCCAAAAATAAGGCAGGATGATAAGAGAGGTTAGGTTATAGTCATTGAAGCAGTTACTCGTGATGGGAGAGTATTGGCCTCTCTTGTGATTCACTCTTCCACATCATATCTCATGGGCCATTATTTAAATATCAACTATGAAATCAAAAATGATGCCTTTTTTACCTACTCCAATGCTGGATATACCGCCTCTAAAATTAGGATTGATTGGTTTGATCAAATCTTTGAACCTCGATCAGGTCTAGTAAACAAAATTGCAGAACACTGAATGCTTGTCCTCGATAGCCACAGCTCCTATGTTAACAACGTTGTATTTATCGAACATGCTTTTACCAACAATAGGACCTTTATCTGTCTTCCTGCTCATACAACGCATATCCTGCAGCCCTTAGATATCAGATTATTTTCACCTTTCAAAAACTATTACAAGCAAGAGCTTGAAGACTTTCAACTCAACTATAGGTACTTTTGGAAGATCTACAAAGAAGACTTCTATCTAATGCTACAAAGAGCAAGAGAGAAGATTATGACATCGGAGAAGGTGGTATCTGCTTGGCATGCTAGTGGAACAATCCCATTCAACCAACAACTTGTTCTTCAAAATTCCAACCTTCAACTGAATGCCACTCCAGCTATCCCACTTTCAGTAAGATTTTCTGGCCTTCATCCCTTCAATGGAAGGGATAACTGATGTCACGAAGTTGACTAGATCAGAATGAAACTAGCCAAGCTTGCAGATCTTGGAGTGGTAAGTGCATTACTCTACCAAGTAATTGAGCTTGCAGAAAAAGACCAAACTCAGTCAATTCTAGACGAAGCAACAATATAACAACTAGAGGCTATAGAGCCAAGGAAGCCTGACTGCTGGCAGATCAAAGAAGGTCTTCTTCTTCATACAAAGATGCTTGGTAAATTGTAAAATAAGTGTGAAAGAGATAATCTCTAAAAGAAAGGCAAAGCTAAAGCAGGAAGGATCAGGAGAAGAGTCAAGGGCAAGAAACCAGCAGTACTAAGGAAAAGAATTGAAGCGGAAAAGCCCAAAGTAGTGTTCCCTGAAGTTTCAGAAAGTTCGGAGAACAGAAGCAGTGCTGAAGAGGAAAATTAAGTTGTATGTATATTGTCACATCCTGTCATGAATGTGGCTTGGCAGGAAAACGGTTTTCACATGACACATGGTTACGAGTCACAGGTATGTTATTGATTCACACATATGACTCATTCGAGTCATATGATTTGTTATATGTGGGATTTGTAATACTTTCGCACTTGGCTCAAATATGAGTCATAGAATATGTGCCTTGTAAATGTGCCTTGCGAGTGTGTCTTATGGGTATGCCTTACGCATATGATTTATATTTCACACATGACCTCGTTATGAGGTTATAGGTTTTACACATATGACTCAGTCGAGTCATATGACTTGTTTATTGCATTATGATTGGTTTATGAGTTTTGCACATGACCTCGTTATGAGGTCATGTGTTTTGAGCATGTGAC
>NW_003298974.1:677481-726983 GCF_000151645.1 Tuber melanosporum
TATATAAGGAGGCCGATGCGGCCGAGGATGATAGGTTCTTTACTCTTTGTTCTAAGTACATTTCCTACTTATTACTTTAACGAATATAAAACACCTTTACGATCTTTATCTTTATTGCAACATTATGATTACACCAAGGAAAGCTCTTTGCGAAGAAGAGTTAGAGAAAGCTTACGATAGGCATTTCCAATAGGAGACAGAGGTCTTGTACTATTGGTGACATAGGCAGAGGCCTAGTGCTATCATAAGACTAAAAGAAGAAACAGAAGAAGAAGAGAAGAATCGTTCCCCGTCACCAAGAACTAACCATCCATGGAGGAATCATTACACATCCTGCTTGCTATTTTGAAAAGTCTTGCTTACAATTAATAGTTCCAGGAATTGAATTCTGCAACTTCCAGCACTGGCAGTAGCTGTCCCTACAGATCTACTAAGGATTTAATTAATTATTCCATGAAGGGGGCAATAGCAATGTTACCATTGGCTGAGACTTAGAATATCCTCCTGTAATATTACTCTACTGGATTCTAAAAGCATTTCTTTTCTAAAACCTTTTATATTTTGTACTTGTTATTTTCTATCCCAATTCTTCAATTATGTCAAATTACTGAAGCTTAAATCAAAATGTGGTTGTGGAATCTGACTTTTTAGTTGAGTACAAAAATTCAGATATGTGATCCATTCCTGAGGGGTGATCCATTAACTTGTAAAATACATTTTATCGCTTGCTGACATCCACTCAACAAAAGTAATTTAGCCACTACAACTACAATATAATTACTGGAGTAACACTTCATATCACGGACCTGTTACTGGTAAGTTGTCATGACTGACTGGATGCAATAGTAACTATGGAACTCTCTATCCATACACACTTATTCTTCCACAAGCATCCACACCCTCTGAATATCTATTCGGTTCTACTCTATTCTATATCATTCTAGTTGATAGTCCAGTAGCTCCCCCAATAGACTCCTTCTAAGACTTTCTAATAATAGGCACTATTTACAGTCTATCCTCCTACTAGTAGTTTAGGCATCATGACCTCAAACTCGTATCTTAGAGTCCTTAACAATTCTCCAATACTATTACACTTTTATGGCAACAGACTTTGGTTATCTCACTTGTAGGCCTCCAATAATATCTCATACTACTTCTAATCTCAAAAGTGTATTACTCTACCAGTTCTATTCCCTTTTGCACTAAACCACCTAGAAAGCGTTCTCCAGGTTTATATCTAGCCCTCATGTATCTTCTCCACATCGTCACATCATCTTGACTGCATGAGTGTATGTGGTATTACCCGATTATCTCCACTTGCTGAATTTGACCAGACTTACAGCAACTCTCTACAATGTCACTGATAATACATGGGACTTATAATGGGGCCGGAGGGGTGTTGTCCCCACCATACCGCTAGGTTAAAGCTTATTTCTAGTTCAACTAATTGTGCAGGAGTGATCCACACAACCTGAGATTTGTACACCTTATCTAGTTTCGTATGGTAAACAATCTAGTAACTTTCTCTAAAGTCCTGTGTAACAAGTGACATTTATAATAGAATAACTCTACCCAGACTCACTGTCACAAAATTTAAAGTAACTTCTAAATTGACTACTTCAATTACACTACCCTGTAGGGGAATCACTGTTCCATACTAGTACCTATGTACTTCTTGGTATGGCATAGTATGTCTGACTGAGATACCTAACTAACAGTACCCCTACTCAATAGACAGTGATCTGTCACCACTCTTACCGTAGTAGTCTCTTAATGCTGAGATGGGCATAGGTTTGGCTAACTGTATTGGTACTCCAAGCAGTCTGAATACAGGTAGTTATAGAGGACAAGTAAGTAACTCAGGATATCCTAAACCGTGAATAAACTAACTGAGTAGTTAAACTATGATTAGGTATAGGGTTCCATGTGTAATAGTAGCCGAAAACTAAAAGGTTAGTTGGCTGCTACCTCAAATTGACACTGCAGTCCACAAATATGATTTTTCTTAGAATATAGCAGCAGATCTTACAGGGTACGGAGCAACAGGTATGTGGGAGTGATATAAAGCCAAGGAGGTATTAGCTATTTAGGATACTCATAAGGCCTTGAAAGATAAGATGGACTCCATGAGGCTAAATTCAGAGGAAGGAAATGCCAGAAGCATACTTAATACTGATGGCCTCTTGACAACAAAGGTTTGTGTTTTTGATTGCCACACATTTGTACGAAGAATAGTACACTGAACAAAGACTATCTATCTCAGGCTGGAACCGGCTCCATCGTATACCTCGAAGACTTGCAGTGCAGCATTGAAGCTATTTACCTAAACACTGTTCCTATTAACTCAAATTGTAGAGACTTTCTTTAGTACTTTTCTCTTGGATGAGTATTCCAAATACAAAACTGTCTATAAGAATATTTAAGAAGACGGAAAAGACAAATTGATAATGGATTCAGAATATGGACTCAATACTTACTTTTAGTCAACACGAATACAAACAACTATTAGGATGAGGAGAATTTATGACATGGAGAGTACCCTGTTATAGTATTAGGGAACTTTAAGGGCAGCAATGCCAACTCCTTGGAGCTAGGAGTGTGTAATAAGACTTGAAAGAATACTATTACAGTTAGCCAAACCTAGGCCGATATCAGTGTCAAGAGACTACCGTAGTACGAATAGTAATAGACCAGAGTCTACTAAGTAGAAGTGTCGTTGATTAGATACCTCAGTCAAACATACTATGTCATACTAAGAAGTACATAGATACTAGTAAGGAGTACAGGTCACCCAACTGGAGAGGATAACCTAAGTAGTAAATTTAGGAGCTATCCTAAATTCCTCGACATTGATTCCGGAAAGAGTTACCCTACCTTCGAACCAGAGTTACATTGCCTTGAATACTTTATTATCATGTGTGGAGGCTATGTTACACTACGGTGAAAGTAACTTCTTAAGGAGAACTTCACAGGAAGTTACTAGATAGTTTATCAAGTAAAACTACATAGAGTGTATAATGGAATCTTCCTCTATAAAGATAGATCCTGCGCTTACAACCACAGCTGAGATGAATGCTTCTGAGAACAAATATAATAAAATTTTAAATTCTCAACAAAAGAGTGCGAAGAAAGAAATTGGTAAAACTAAATATTTATTAAGTTGCAGTTTTACTCAATTAAGTCCTAATCATAAGAGGTAGTTGATTACCATAGTAGAAAAGAACTCATATATACCTAAGCAGATTACATATACAGCCAGTTGCTTCGCATCACTACTCTGCATTCACAAGCACCCAATTCCCTTAGACTATCTAGCTAACCTCAACAGGTTAGACTAAAGATTGTCCATAGGGAACTAGACTACTCTGTGGTTTGCTAACATCTACCCAACAGAAGTATTTTAGCCACCGCATCTACAATACCACTAGAGGAGTAAAAATATTTCATATTGCAGACATGTCAGTAGCGAGCTCTCATACCTGAGTGGATGTAATAGCAACAATAGAACTCTTTACCTGTATACATTTAGTCTTTTACAAAAATCTGCAGCCCCTGAATATCTCTCCAGTTCTACTCTATTCTATATTATTCCAGATGATAGCTAGGAAGCTTCTATGATTAACCTATTTGGAGGTTGACTACTAATAGGCACAACCTACAGTGAACTCTCCTAGAAGTAGGTCCCATCGTAACCTCAGACTAGTGTTTCAGAGTCCTTGACTATTTTCTTATACTATTACACATTTAGCATAACAGACTTTGGTTACCTTGCCTAAAGGCCTCTATGAAACCTCACATACTACCTCTAAATTCACAGTGGTATTGCTCCATCAGATCTGATCTGTTATGCATGGTCTTCCTGGAGAGCATTCTCCAGGTTCACCTTTACCCCATCATGTATCTTGCAGACAGCTTCAAATCAGATAGATGGTATGAGTATATATAGTGTTACTATAGCATCTCCACTTGTACACTTTTACTAGACTTACAGCAACTCTCTAAGCGATAGTCCATCATGCTACAGACTTGTAACAAGGCCAGAGGAGTGTGAATGCCGCACGTAGTCACACTTGACAAATAATCTTGTAACTTCCCTCGAAGCTCTGCCTAAGTTATATTAAGTGTAGAGTAACTTGGCTCGATAGCAGGATAATCTATAGTCCAATGCTGGATAACTCTGATATGAAGGTAGGGAAACCACATCCTGAGTTACACTACAGAGTAGGGTAATACTGCTAGGACTCACTGTTGAACAATTCAGAGTAACTCCTAAATTGACTACATGAGTTACCCTACCCAGCAGGATAACTACAACTTCGTACTAGTACTTATATACTTTATAGTATGGCACAGAATATCCAACTAAGGTACCTAATCTACAGTACCTCTACTCGGTAGACTCTCATCTACTATCATTTCTACTACTATAGTCTCTTGACACTGGTATGGCCATAGTTTTGGCTAACTGTAATAGTAATCTGTGGAGTCTCATTATTGGTCATTCACAGCTCTAGTTGTATGAATCACTCCTGCACAACCAGTTGAGCGCCAAACGCACTGTAACCTGGAGGTGTGGTGGCTAACACCCCTCTCCAGCCCTATTATAAGTTCCTAGTATTATGGACTACAGCCTGGAGAGATGCTACAAGCCTAGTAAAAGTCTACAAGTAGAGATACTCCTGTAACACCATATACACTCACTCCATCCATGCAACTGGAAGCTGTCTGCAGAATACATTTCCTGGTATAGGTGAACCTGGAGAAAGGTCTCCAGGTAGTTCAGTGCATAATGGACCAGAACTGACTAAGTAACACCACTTTGAAGTTCGCAGTAGTATGTGGGTTTACCTGAGGCCAATGGGCAAGGTGACCAAGGTCTGTTGCCCCAAAAGTCGAATAGTATTAGAGATACATTATGGACTCCGAGACACTATTCTGAGGTTACAATGAGACGTACTTCTTGGAAGTTGACTGTGGGTAGTGGCTATTAGTAGTCAACCTCTAAAGGGGTCAATCACTGGAGCTACATGACAATTCTCTAGAATGATATAGAATAGAGTAGAATCGAATAAATGTTCAGGTACTGCGGAACCTTGTAGAAAACTAAGTATATATGAGTAGAGAGTTCCAAAGTTAGTATTACATCCACTCAGGCATGACAGCTCGCCACTGTTGTGTTCATGACAAGAAGAGTTTTTACTCCTCTAGTTGCATTGCTGATGTAGCGGCTAAAACTCTTCTGTCAGATGGATATTAGTAAATTACAGAGTAGTCTGCTTCTCTACATAGCAACCTTGGTCTGATCTGTGGAGTTTATCTAGATAGCCCAAGGGAGTTGGATGCTCACGAACACAGAGTAGTAATGGAGAGCAACTGGCACTATATGAAAATCTACTTAAGTATATACGAGTTCTCTTCTACTCTGGCAATCAACTACCTCTCGAGTTCAGGACTTAATTGAGTAAGACTGTGGCTTAACAATATTAAATTTTACTCTTCCGTTTCTTCAAACTCTACTGCTGAGACTTCAAAATCTTATTATATTCGTTTGAACAAGAATTCAACTCTGTACAGTCACAACCTCCAGATCCATCTTTCCAGAGGGAGTCTCTATTATAAAGGTAGGATAACTTTGATGCAACGGTAGGATAACATTAACCTAAGCTACCCTACTCTTCTACACGCATTCACTATCAAGCAATTCTAGTTAACTCCTAAATTGACTACTTGGGTTACCTTACCCAGTCCAGTAACCACCATTCCTTACTAGTACCCATGTACATCTTAGAAAGGTACAGTATGTCTAACTAAGGTACCTAACCAATAGTTCCTCTACTCGCTAGACTTTGGTCTACCACAATTCCTACCACTGTAGTCTCTTGACACCGATATGGATATTTGTTTGGCCTACTGTAACATTACTCCATGGAGTCTCATTACAGTTGGAATAAAATCAGCCGGAATAGATTTCTAGAAAGTTATTGTTGAACCTTTCTTACCTTCAAGTATTCAGAGCCTTTTCCTCTCCTTATTCTTGGAGTATTATTATTTTCTTTTCTGTCATCTGACTACCTGTTTAGTGATGAGAGTTTCATTCCACTTTCTATCGATTTTCTATATAAAAATAGTTTTCATTCTATTTGATCAAAACTATCTTAACCACCCAGGTCTTTAGTAGTTCTTTTCTGACTCATATTATTAACTTGAATCTATTCTGAACCAATAACTATGAGTTTTCTAAATAGCCTTTCAAGCTTTTCTTATTCAAATCTCATTCAACTCTCCTATTTATGTCCCATAACTTAACACTCTGACTGGTAATTATAATATACTACCACGTAGTACAACTAGTATAATTCAAGATGTTTGACCACACCTTTGTTCTTTTCAGTCAACCTTATCTTGCCATCTCTTCAATCCCCTCCTAACAACTTTAGTTTCTGGTTATTAACGACATCTCTGAGCAGCTTCCAGCTGTAAGGTAACATATTTGACTTGGTATTAGGACATTCACTAGTTATGGGACAACAAATGAAATGTGACCACTTGATTGTAAAACTGTGGTAACTTGGAGGTGTGGTAGTTAACACCCCCCTTCAGCCCCGCCATAGGTCTCTGGCGTCATGTGCTACAGCCTGGAGAGTTGCTGTGAGTCTAGTAAATGTCTTCATGTGGAAATACTCCTGTAACACCGTATACGTTGCTGCCGTCCATCTGACCGGTAGCTATCTGCAGGATTTATGAAGGGGTAGAGGTGAACCTGGAGACTGGCCTCCAGGTGGTTTCGTGTAAAGCAGACCAGAACTGACAGAGTAATACTACTTTGAAGTCTAAGGTAGTATGTAAGGTTAGTAGAGGGTAGTAGGTGAGGTAACCGAAGTCTGTTGCCCCAAAAGTGTAATAGTATTGGAGAATCATTAGGGACTCTGAGATGCTAGTCTAAGATCATGATAAGACCTGTATCTAGGAGGGTTGAATGTGGGTAGCGCTTATTGGTAGTCAACATCCAAAGGGATCTATTGGGGGAGCTACATGGCCATCATCAGGAATGATATGGAATAGAGTAGAACCAGATAGATATTCAGGGGCTGTGAATGCTTGTAGAAGACTAAGTGTACATGGGTAGAGAGTTCTATAGTTAGTATCGCATCTGCTCGTGCATGACAGCTTGCCACTGATATGTCCATGATATGAAGAGTTTTTACTCCTGTGGTTACATTATAGATGAAGCGGCTAAAATACTTCTATCGGATGGGTGTTAGCAAACTACAAGAGTAGTCTAGTTCACTACAGGGGATCTTTGGTCTGACATGGGGAGGTTAGTTAGGTAGCCTAAAGGAGCTGGGTGCTCGCAAATACAGAGTAATGGTAGGGAGCAACTGGCAGTATATGAAATCTACTTAAGTATATGCTAGTTCTCCTCTACTCTGGCAATCAACTACCTCTCGAGATCAAAACTTAATTGAGTAAAAGCTGTAGCTTAACGATATTAAGTTTTACTGTTTTGTTTCTTTAAACTCTACTGTTGAGACTTTTGATATTTATTATATTTGTTCACTTTGTGGAAGAATTCATTTCAGTATGGTCGCAACCTTGGGATCCATCTTCCCAGAGGGAGCCCCCGTTACACAATACTACAACATTTAAGCTATAAATTGGTATCCATAGTGCCAGTTTCCGTTCCAATCACCTCTATCAAATTTATCTCGATTGAACTAATTGCGTTATCATTATGAGTTAATCTATCCTAAGAGTAATAATTTATGATTGACTTACAAGTGTAAGGTTTTTGAAATAAGAAAAAATTCTAGAATAATTCTACTTCCTGGCATGAGTAGAAGTAGTTCTGAGCTCCAATTAGTGAGTGGTCATAGGTAGATTGGACCTCTATTGGAGTCAAGTTATTAGATTTACTGAAAGTGAAAATGGACTGACAGGAAGACTTATATTATATGTGGCTTGATATGATTGATTCTCAACCATTTCTTCATCACTGCTACTCTCAGAGTCCTTATTATCCGAGCGAGATGTGATAGCCTCTTCATCATGGTTCAAGTGTGCCTCACTTCTTTGTCCCGCCTTGGGTTGTATTTTTCTCCTAACTAGAGCTTTTGTCTTCTTATGCTTTGCTGCAGCTTCAGCCTTTTTTTTGTCAAGTACTATACATGTAACATGTTTGCAAGGTACTAATTACGTTATCGGTAATAGATACAGTAGTTGGCAGGTGGCCTGCTCTTCCAGAGAGGAGTCAAGAGCTGAGAACTAAAGAAGGTTTTGAGGGTGTACTGAGGAACAAAGAAGTAACGATTCAACCAAGTATATTGAACTACTGTCTGTCGAAGTATGCCTTTTCTATCGTGGAATCAGGGGATCTTTAAATCTACAATTCTGTTCATGTCTAGCATGAATAAAACTAATCAAAGGTATCAACCCATATACTTTGGTAAAACTAATTAAGTATCAAAGTGATACTTAAAACAAAACATAAAACAAAACCAAGTATCAAACGATACTTAAAACAAACCAAGTATCAAAGCGATTCTTAAACCAAACCAAGTATCAAAGCGATACTTAAAACAAAACATAAAACAAAACTAATAACTGAGTACCCATACCAGTTACATGTCCCAAAGCAAAACAACTGTTTAAACAAATAAAACCTAATAATCATCAGAAGCGGAGTCTGAGAAACTAAAAGCTTCAGTTTCCACTATCAGTTCTTCATCAAAAGTGTCATACCAGGGACAAGAGGAAATCCTAAGAAAACATCGAGACTCAAGGAAATGTAGATCACAGTAGTCATGAATACCAGATTCATGCTGTGCATCTACGCAAGTGTTATCACAATCAGGACAGTAAACTATCTAGAGGATAGCGAAGTAGTCTTCAAGTTAGATAATATCACGGTTCAACAACAGTCCAATAACCTGTTGTCGTAGCCTCATATTAAGTTCCATATAGTTTGACATCGTTATAGCATTGAGATGGAAGACGGTAATTAGATCAGGTTATCGAGAGCCTGTTCCATAGCCTGATTTTCTTCATCACTGATTTCAAATTCCAACTCAAAGTATAGTGCCCAAAACCTATCCCTAGCTTCGAGTTCCATCTGCTATCACTCAGTCTCTGGCATCATTGGTATCCAGCACATGGTTATATAATTGATCGTTGGGGTGAGGAATTCGTTTAGCATGTTATCTTTCCACCATTCATTCACTATATCCATAGCGTGCTCTAGACCTTCTAGCGGTTCCCATCTGTTTTCACTCATTGGATATCCTTTCCATTTGACCAAGAACTGATCATTTCCATGCCAAAGGTGGTGCTCTCAGATTTCTTCAACTTTCTATTCATCTTTCTTATCAATGATGATAGGTGTAAGTTGAGAGTGGATTCTTCCAGGCAACTTGGAGTCGTCACTTAGGTGGAATCGCTGGACAGCAGAGGCGTGGAAAACTGCAGTATTGCGGCGGTACATGCGCCCATCTATCTCGAGTGTGTAGTTTTCTGTATGTTCATCAATGGATAAGACCTTGAAAGGTCCGCGCCATCAGGTTTGTAGTTTCTTGCTGTGCCCAACATTGGTAATAAACATGTTTCGATATACTATGAGCATATCACCTGGTGGAATAGAGACATGCTTGCGTCGTCACTTCTGAGCTGTAGTGGTACTCAAGAATCGGGTAGTTTTAAGAGCTTGGAAGACATCATTCTGAATTGCTTGATAGCAGTTTAGGTGGTCATCAAAGGTGGGGACTAAGGAATTCTTGAATAGAGTTGTAGGTAGGAGAGGGTATTATTGGCCAAAGATTGCCTTGTATAGAGACATTCCCAAGGTGTCTGAATATCCGGTATTAATATATTCAGCGTGCTCAATGAGGGCTGGTTCCCAGTTGGTCTGTCATTCATTGATCATGTTCCTAATTCCTGTCTTGACTTCGCGGATCTTTCGTTCTGCTTGGCCATTAGTCTCATGATATCCAGGAGCAGCCATATTATGGTGGATTCCGAGGGAGGTCAAAGTTTGCTTCCAGAATCTGGTAGTGAAACAGGGATCAGCATCACTGACAATAGATAAGGGGTATCCATGGGGGGTAAATAGGTATCGCTGGAGGTTATTCCAGGTGTCTTTAGAAAAATCAGTGACCTTCATTGGTATGAGCCATGTGTATCCAGAGAACCCATCCACGGCTACTAAGATAGTGTCATATCCAGCGGACCTGTTGAATAGTCCTGCGAAATTAATGGCATAGGATTTGAATATTTCGCAAGGTAACTGACGGGTCTGTACTTTCCCTTCAAGGAGTTGTGTTTGTTCCTTATTTACCTAGCAAAGTTCACATTGTTTGACAAAATCGCAGAAGTCCATTCTCATTTCAGGCCAGTAAATATATTCTGAGGTATATTGGAGGTTGCGGTCTGCACTATGATATTCTTTATTGTTGATTTTGGTAATGACATAGTCCCTAATGGTCATTCCATTGAACCTATTGCCTTTCAGGATGTATAGGCAATATTCACCATACCGGGTGCTGGTATAGACCATTCCATTGGATATGTTGTAGGGGGCGAGATCTCCATGTCTAGAACTATCCATAGCTTTGAAATAGATCCAGTCATGGCGATATCCTGCTATCATTTGACTTCAGAGTCAGAAAGTTAATTCTTCTGTAGTTGATCTAACATCCTGTTTATCCTGAATGAGAGATCCTCTTATTGTTTTAATAGGGTCTTCCTCTTCTTCAAAGGTTTCATAGAGCTGTCGGTGATGCTCAGGAATCGTGGAAGGTATGACAGAAATAATGGTTTCATTGTTGTATACTAGTAAAGGTCCACCATATAGTGGTCGTGAATCGATTAGGGGGTAAGAGGATGTTGGTGCTGACTGCAGAGGGTGTAGGTAAGATATTGTATCCATATTGACTGCTACTTGTTCGAGTTCTTCAAGACCTGGGTGTCATCTTGGAGCAGGATTAAGAGTAAGGGGAGGTTGGCTCGATCCATCATCAACTTCATCCATTACCTGTTCTACTCCTTCTGCAGTATCGAGACAGGTATTTTTTGAATGATCAGCAGACATATAGTATGGTCGCTGGTATCTGTTGTTGAATTTAATTTCAGTCTAGTGAAAGGAGCAGGTATCGAGGTAAAAGTGGGACCAGTGGAGTCTGCTTTGCTCAAGCTCGTGAGGAGGTGTGCTGTGGAGGGTGCAATCATCTTTCCATTCCTCATCAATATCTTTTCCTCGTTCTGTTCCAGCAGCTCTGTACATGGTGTAAGAGAAAGGATTGGAGAGAGAGGCAGTACTAGAGGTAGCCATCGATGGTTCATGTTCATAGGAGGTGTCGTCAGGGCTATCTGTGCTTTTTCTTGTATGGTCATAAACAAGAGGAGAGTCTGTGAGTTCTTGGTTCTCATAGAGGTGGGAGAGAGCATCAGCTAAATAGTTCATTCTTCCAGGGGTATAGATAATTTTTGCATCGTATTTGTTGATTTCTCCTATCCATCATGTTCTTCTTCTTCCCGGAACCTTTTCTGTTTTAAGATTAGTGAGGGGTTGGTGGTTGGTAACAATGGTGAAGGTATTGCTCATCAGGATGTAGTTGAAAGCGGCATGAATATCGATCACAGCAAGGGCTTCCTTGTCTATAGTTCCATAGTTCATCTGAGAATTAGTGAACTTCCTGCTGTGTAATGCCACCGGTCTTGCCATTTTATGAAAAGCTCCTTGTCCAACCCATACTCCAACCCCAATATCTGATGAGTCAGTAATTAACCATATCTCATCTGATTTACTGTAGTCGATTGGCCGTATAACATTGGCATTCTTAATCAATTCCTTGATGTTGGTAAAAGCTTAGTCATGAGTGTGAGTCCTGACAAATTCTGCATTACCAGTAAGGTCTGTGAGCGGCACTGTCACTGTAGCATGGTATGGTAGAAACTGGGAGATATAGTTGACCAGTCCTAAGAACCTTATAAGTTCCTTTTAATTTCGGGCTATTGTCCATTCTGTTAAATGCAATATTTTTCTGAGAGCTCCATGTATTCCTTTATGGTCTATCACATGTCCTAGGATATCGAGTTTATCGGCAAACAGAATTGTTTTGTTTCTGCTAGCGTAGAACTTAGCTTCCCTTAGTCTGGTACAAACTAAACCAATATGGTAGGTATGTTCTGTTACAGAGTTTGAGAAAATGAGGATATCGTCAATGTAAACCCATACAAAAAGGTGGAGGTATTCACTTAGGAGGTTTTCTATGATTTGCATAAAAGTAGCAGGTGCATTCAAATCACCTTGTAATAGAACTTGGCTAATAAGGCTTCCGAAGGGTGTTTTGAAACTGTTATAGCATTCGCTTTTTGGGTCTAACCTTGTTTGGAAATAGTCATTACTTAGATCAATCTTGCTTCAAAATCTAGCCCATCCAACTGCATTCAGGATTTGGGTTTGGTTTGGGATAGCGGAGCTGTCCATAACTGTGTTTTCATTTCGTAGCAAGAGGTCAACCAGGAGGTGAATTCTTTTACCGTCTGATTTGGGTTGGACAAACATAGGTGTGGCACCTGGTGCTTCCGCTCAGTAGATGACTCCTCTTCTTTGTTGTTGGTTGATCCAGTTACATAGTGGGTTTTTGTATACATCAGGGATAGAGTAGGTGTGTTGGTTCTTAAGATTGGAGAAGTCTCGAAGGCAGATGTGGTGGTTCACTTCCCTCATAGGCAGTAGTTCTTCGGGAATCTGATCAGGGAAAACATCAGAATACTCATCCAATGGGCTTTGGGCAGTTGCTTTACACACTGTGGATTGGTACTCTCCACTTGTTGGCTTGCATGAGACTCTGACCTTCTGATCTGAGAAATCAATGGTTGATTCCCCACATCTGGTTATGGCTTTGTGGCGATTCAGGAATGGCATCCCTATCAAGGCATTGTATTTAGCTAGGTTTCCGACAAGCCTTTCCTGAGGGGGTAGGATGGTGGAGCCAGCTGGATAGTTACGCTGCAAGTTTTATGGCTTGTGAATCATGAACCTTTTACTGCCATATTGACTGGTATGGGCTAGTTAAGGGCTCGAGTTGGGAGTCCATGGACAGAGACAGAGGCATTGTAACCGGTATGGGTACTCGGTTATTGGTTTTGTTTTATGTTTTGTTTCAAGTATCGCTTTGATACTTGGTTTGTTTTAAGTATCGTTTGATACTTGGTTTTGTTTTATGTTTTGTTTCAAGTATCGCTTTGATACTTGGTTTGTTTTAAGTATCGTTTGATACTTGGTTTTGTTTTATGTTTTGTTTCAAGTATCGCTTTGATACTTGGTTTGTTTTAAGTATCGTTTGATACTTGGTTTTGTTTTACGTTTTGTTTTAAGTATCGCTTTGATACTTGGTTTGTTTTAAGTATCGTTTGATACTTGGTTTTGTTTTATGTTTTGTTTTAAGTATCGCTTTGATACTTGGTTTGTTTTACCAAAGTGTATCGATTGATACCTTTGATTAGTTTCGTTCATGCTAGGCATGAACAGATTTGTGTATTTAAAGACCGCCTGTTTCTATAATAGAAAAGGCAGACTTCGACAGACAGTATTTCAATATACTTGGTTGAACGGTTACTTCTTTGTTCCCCAGTACACCCGCGAAGCCTCCTTTAGTTCTCAACTCTCGCCTCCTCTCTGGAAGAGCAGGCCACCTGCCAACTATTGTATCTATTACCGATAACGTGATTAGCACCTTGCGAACACATTACATTTTTTTAACCTCATCAAGTGGTTAAGAACCTGTCCCCAGATTTAGGCCTGATCAACCTATCGATATCCACCTCAGAACGCTAGCGGAGAGAAGCGGCAGAATCACAGCACATTCGACTTCATCTCAAACCCAAGATAGAGTCTTTGACAACCAGGAGTGGGAAGCAAATCCCACGGCAAGACCTTACAAGGAAGAAACAACCCCGGCGCTCTGCTAAAGAGCCGGGTAATCATGCAAACATGGAAGATACACGACCTCCAGGAGAATTCCCTTCTACTCCAGCAAAGAAGCCTTCCTTTGAACCTCCAAACGACCCCGGATCTAGTAGCGAATCAGATATGGCTAGCACAGGAGGAGGGCCTTCTGGAGGAGGGAAATCTCGGGCAAGGCCTGAAGAACAGGAGGTACCCTCAGCATTTGAACCCCCTAAGTTTAAACTCCACCTCCCAGCGAAGTTCACAGGTGAAGGGAAAGACATCAAACCTGAAGCCTTTGAACGATGGGCAACAGAACTCTCACACTTCCTACTCTTACAAGGAAAAGACGTGGAAGACCCTACAACCGGACTTATCATTGGATCATTCTGCGAAGGAAAGGCAACCGACGCATACCACCAATGCTATAAGGATTTCGGCGCAAATATAAGATTAAGAGGATCTACGGTTCTCGATTACCTGAAATGACGATTCCAATCCTCTATAATCAACGACCTCCTATACAACAAATTCAACCAGCTCCAGCAAGTTAACAGAACACATGTCAAGCGAATCACCGATGTGACTACGGACCTAATAATATATAAGGACCGGATGGAGAGAGGAAGTATCTCCAAATACATCCTGAAGCGACGATTCTATGACACCATGCACCCTACCCTCCGGCGAGAAGTAGAACCACTCGAGGAAGATGGCGATGATATTGCAGTAATTATTGCAAGAGCAGAACGAATGGACGCCATTCTCCATGAGACCAAGGCCTACAAAACACAGACATCTTCTAATAGGAACAGCCAGCCACGGGACAAAGCCTCCAGCAATTCTGAAGACGATACCCCACGGATTTTCAAGAAGAAAACAAAATCCTCCAAAGAATCCAGATGGCAAAAAGGAGAATGCTTTGAATGTGGAAAAACAGGGCACATGGCAAAGAACTGTCCTACAAAGAAAGGAAAAGGAAAGGCAATTAAGCAAGAAGCGTCGGCCAACAATGTTGGAAGCGATAACACCCAATCCAGTGAATATGAAGAGATCCATATCGGATATATCGATGTGGAATGCAATAGTGTTCGACCTCCGGCTACATTCAAAGCACACACCGCTTTAGAAGGTACTATCCTGATCAATGGCAAAAGGGCTCGAGTCCTCTTCGACACTGGTGCAATCGGAAGAGACATGATCAGTAATGCCTTTGTCTCTGTCCATGGACTCCTCACTCGAGACCTTAACTAACCCATACCAGTCAATATGGCAGTAAAAGGATCACGATCCACAAGCCATAAAATTTGTAGTGCAACCATTCGACTTGGTTCTGCAGTCCTACCCCCCCAGGAAATGCTAGTTGGAAACTTAGCCAAATACGATACCCCAATAGGCATGCTATTCCTAAATCGCCACAAAGCTATAATCAGGTGTGGGGAATCAACTATCGATTTCCTTGAGCAGAAGGTTAGAGTCTCATGCAAGCCAACAAGCGGAGAATGCCGAGCCGCAGTCTGTGAAGCGACTGCTCTTCGACTATTGGATCAGTACTCTGACGTTTTCCCTGACCAAATACCCGAAGAACTACCGCATATGAGAGAGGTGAATCACCACATCTGCCTCCGAGACCCCTCTAATCTAAAAAACCAACCCACCTACTCTATTCCTGACGCATATAAAAGCCCACTTTGTGATTGGATCAACCAACAACAAACAAGAGGAGTCATCTACCGGGCAGAAGCCCCAGGTGCCGCTCCTATATTCATTCAACCCAAAGCAGATGGCAAAAGAATCCGCCCCTTGGTTGATCTCAAGCTACGCAACGAAAACATGGTTATGGACAGCTCCGCTATCCCAAACCAAACCCAGATCCTAAATGCAGTTGGACGGGCTAGATTCCGAAGTAAGATTGACCTAAGCGATGCCTACTTCCAAACAAGGTTAGACTCAGAAAGTGAACGCTACAACAGTTTCAAAACACCCTTCGGAAGTTTCATTAGCCGAGTTATGTTACAAGGTGATATGAATGCGCCCGCTACCTTTATGCGAATTATGGAAAACCTCCTAAGCGAATACCTCCACCATTTTGTTTGGGTCTACATTGATGATATTCTCATCTTCTCGAACACCGCAGCAGAACACGCCTACCATATAGGTTTGGTTTGTACCAAACTTAGGGAAGCTAAATTCTACGCTATCAGAAACAAATCAATCCTGTTTGCCTACAAACTCAATATTCTAGGACATGTCATAGATGATGAAGGAATACATGCAGCCCCAGGAAAAATAGCCTGTTTAACGGAATGGTCGACACCCCGGAATCAAAAGGAACTCCTGCGATTCCTAGGACTAGTCAACTATATTGCCCAGTTCCTACCACACCATGCCACTGTGACAGCGCCGCTCACAGACCTCACCGGCAATGCAGAATTTGTCTGGACCCACACTCGTGACCAAGCCTTTACCAACATCAAGGAATTGATTAAAAACGCCAACGTTATTCAACCTATCGACCATAGTAAACCAGAACCAATATGGCTGATTACTGATGCATCGGATGTTGGAGTTGGAGCATGGGTTGGGCAAGGGGCCTCCCATGAAACGGCGAGGCCGGCGGCATTACACAGCAGGAAGTTCACTAACTCACAGATGAACTATGGAACAACAGACAAGGAAGCCCTTGCTGTGATTGATGCTCTCGCCGCTTTCAACCACATCCTAATGGGCAATACCTTCACTATTGTCACTGACCACCAACCTCTCACTAATCTTAACACAGAAAGATTACCGGGAAGAAGAAGAACGAGATGGATAGGCGAGATCAGCAAATACGATGCAAAATCATCTATACCCCTGGAAGAACGAACTATTTAGCTGATGCTCTCTCCCGCCTATATGAGAATCAAGACCTCACAAACCCTCCCCTTGTTCATGACCACACAAGACAAAGCGAGGACAGCCCTGACGACACCTCCTATGAACAAGAACCATCAATGGCTACCGCCAGCTCTGCCACTCCCTCCAATCCTTTCTCTTACACCATGTACAGTGCTGCCGGAACAGAACGAGGAAAGGACCTTGATGAAGAATGGAAAGACAATTGCACGCTCCGCAGCACACCTCCTCACGAACTTGAACAAAGCAGACTCCACTGGTCCCACTGTTACCACGACACCTGCCCTTTCCACCAGACTGAGATTAAGTTCGGAAACAGATACCAGCGACCGTACTATATGCCTGCTGATGATTCCAAAGACACCAGCTTCGATACCGTAGAGGGAGCAGACGAGATAATCAATGAAGATGAATCGATCCAACCTCCTCATACCCTTAATCCTGTTCCAACACGATACCAAGGTCTTGAAGAACTCGAACAAGCAGCAGCCTACGTAGATGCAATGTCCTATTTACAACCCCCACAGTCAGCCTCGCCATCCTCTCCTCCCATAATCGATTCACGACTACTATATGGTGGACCCTTACGAGTATACAACAATGAAACCATTGTCTCGGTCATACCTCCTACTATTCCCGAGCATCGGCGTCAACTCTACGAAACCCTTAAGGAAGAAGAAGCCCCTATCAAACCAACAAGAGGATCTCTAATCGAGGATGAACCAGATGTTAGATCAACTACAGAAGAATTAACCTCCTCTTTCCGAAGCCAAATGATAGCAGGATATCGCCATGACCCAATTTACTTCAAAGCCATGGATTGCTCCAGGCATGGAGACCTCGCCCCCTACAACATATCTAACGGAATGGTCTTTACCAGCAACCGTTATGGTGAACATTGCCTATACATACCAAAAGGTCATATGTTCAATGGAATGACTATTAGAGAATATGTCATATCCGAGATTCACAACAAAGGACACCACAGTGCGGACCGCAACCTTCAATATGCCTCAGAATATGTTTACTGGCCCGAAATGCGAAAGGACTTCCACGATTTTGTCAAACAATGTGAACTCTGCCAGGGAAATAAGGAGCGAACACAACTACCTGAAGGGAAAGCACAGACCCTCCAACTACCATGTGAAATATTCGAATCGTATGCCATCGATTTTGCAGGACCATTCAACAAATCCGCTGGATATGATACCATCTTGGTAGCTGTGGATCGATTTTCCGGATACACCTGGTTAATACCAATGAAGGTTACCGACTCCTCCAAGGACACCTGGAATAACCTCCAACGATACCTGTTTACCCCCCATGGGTACCCCTTATCTATTGTCAGTGATGCTGATCCCCGCTTTACCGCCAGATTCTGGAAGCAAACCTTAACCTCCCTCGGAATAAACCACATTATGGCTGCCCCTGGACACCATGAGACTAATGGCCAGGCAGAACGGAAAATCCGCGAAGTTAAGACCGGAATTAGGAACATGATCAATGAACGACAAACCAACTGGGAACCAGCCCTTGTTGAGCTCGCTGCATATATCAATGCCGGATTTTCAGATACCTTGAGAATGTCACCATACAAGGCAGTCTTTGGCCGTCAATACCCCCTCCTATCTACAACACTATTTAAGAACTCCTCAGTCCCTGCCTCTGATGACCATCTAAACCGCCACCAAGCAATTCGGAACGATGCCTTCCAAGCTGTCAAGGCTGCCCGATTCTGAAGCACCACTACTGCCCAGAAACAACGACGCAAACATGTCCCCATCTCACCAGGAGCTATGCTTATGGTTCATGGTAACATGTTCATTACCAATATCAGACGCAGTAAGAAACTGCAACCCCGATGGCGCGGACCCTTCAAAGTCATATCCTTTGACGAGCATACAGAGAACTACACTGTCCAGATGGATGGACACATGTACCGCCGCAATACTGCAGTCTTTTACGCCTCAGCTGTCAAGCGATTCCATCCAAACGACGACTCTAAGTTCCCTGGAAGAACCCACTCCCGATCCAAACCTATCATCATTGAAAAGAAAGATGAATGGGAAGTTGAAGAAATCCGAGACCACCGCCTTTGGCATGGAAATGATCAATTCCTAGTCAAATGGAAAGGATATCCGACGAGCGAAAACAGTTGGAAACCACTGGAAGGTCTTGAGCATGCTGTGGATATGGTGAACGAATGGTGGAAAGACAACATGCCAGATGAATCCCTCCCCTCAACAATCAACTACATTACTATGTGCTGGACACCCACGATGCCAGAAACTGAGCGATGGCATGCAGAACTCGAAGCTAGAGATGGATTTTGGGCACCCTACTTTGAGTCGGAATTTGAGAGTAGCGATGAGGAAAATCAAGCTATGGAGCAGGCTCTCGACAACTTTATCTAGTCACCAATCACCATCCGAATACCATAACGATGTCAAACTATATGGAGCTCAATGTGAGGCAGCGACAACAGATTGTTGGACTGTTGTTGAACCGCGATGTTATCCAACTTGAAGACTATTTCGAAATCCTTTGGATTGACTACTGTCCTGATTGCGATCAGGCTTGGGTTGATGTACAGCACAAATCTGGTATTCGTGACTACTACGACTTAGATTTTTTCGAGTCTAAGTGTTTCCTTAGAGTTTCCTCTTGTCCCTGGTGTGATACTTATAATGAGGAGTTTTTAGAGGAAACTGAAGCCATCAGTTTCTCGGAATCCGCTTTTGATGATAATTAGGTTTTGTTTGTTTTAAACAGTTGTTTTGTTTTGGGGAATGTAACCGGTATGGGTACTCGGTTATTGGTTTTGTTTTATGTTTTGTTTCAAGTATCGCTTTGATACTTGGTTTGTTTTAAGTATCGTTTGATACTTGGTTTTGTTTTATGTTTTGTTTTAAGTATCGCTTTGATACTTGGTTTGTTTTAAGTATCGTTTGATACTTGATTTTGTTTTATGTTTTGTTTTAAGTATCGCTTTGATACTTGGTTTGTTTTAAGTATCGTTTGATACTTGGTTTTGTTTTATGTTTTGTTTTAAGTATCGCTCTGATACTTGGTTTGTTTTACCAAAGTGTATCGATTGATACCTTTGATTAGTTTCGTTCATGCTAGGCATGAACAGATTTGTGTATTTAAAGACCGCCTGTTTCTATGATAGAAAAGGCAGACTTCGACAGACAGTATTTCAATATACTTGGTTGAACGGTTACTTCTTTGTTCCCCAGTACACCCTCGAAGCCTCCTTTAGTTCTCAGCTCTCGCCTACTCTCTGGAAGAGCAGGCCACCTGCCAACTATCGTATCTATTACCGATAATGTGATTAGCACCTTGCGAACACGTTACAGGCATTGTTGATCATGTCTCTTCCAATCGGGCCAGTGTCAAATAGCACTCAAGCCTTTTTGCCATTGATTAGAATCGTACCTTCCAGAACGGTGTGTGCTCCGAACGTAGCAGGAGGTCAGACACTATTGCATTCCACAATATATCTGATATGGATCTCCTCATATTCGCTAGATTGGGTATCATCACTATCAGTCACAATATTGTTGGCCGATACCTCTTGCTTAATCGCTTTTCCTTTTCCTTTCTTCGTAGGGCAGTTCCTTGCCATTTGTCCAGTTTTTCCGCATTCAAAGCATTCTCCTTTCTGTCATCTCGATTCATTGAAGGATTTGGTTTTCTTTGTGAAAACCCGTGGGGTATCTTCTTCAGAGTTGCTGGAGGGCTTGTGTCATGGTTGCCTATTACTGAGAGAGGATGTCGGTGTCTTGTATGCCTTGGTTTCATGGAGGATGGCGTCCTTTCGTTCTGTCCTTGCAATTATTATTGCAATATTATCGTCGTCTTCCTTGAGTGGTTCTACCTTTCGCCGGAGGGTAGGATGCATGGCATCATAGAATCATCGCTTAAGGATGTAGTTGGAAATGCTTCCTTTCTTCATTCAGTCCTTATACATCATCAGATCCGTAGCTACATCTGTGATTCTCTTAACACGTATTCCATTGACTTGGTGGAGCTGGTTGAATTTGTTGTATAGGAGGTCATTGGTGATAGAGGATTACAATCAGCCTTTGAGGTAATCAAGCACAGTGGATCCTCTTAATCTTACATTTCCGCCGTATTGCTTATAGCATTGGTGGTATACATCGGTTACCTTTCCTTCACAGAATGATCCAATGAATAGTCTGGTTGTAGGGTCTTCCACATCTTCCCCTTGCAGGACAAGGTAGTATGTGAGTTCCGTCACCTATCAATCAAAGGCTTCAGGTTTGAGGTCATTTCCTTCTCCTGTAAACTTCGCTATGAGGTGGAGTTTGAACTTAGGAGGTTCAAATACTGTGGGTACTTCCTCTTCTTCAGGCCGAGCCAGAGATTTTCCTCCTCCTGAAGGCCCTCCTCTTGTACTAGCCATGTCTCATTCGCTACTGGATTCTGAGTCAATTGAAGGTTGAAAGGAAGGCTTCTTTGTTGGAGTAGAAGGGAATTCTCCTGGAGGTTGTGTGTCTTCCGTATTTGCAGGTTCTCCCAGCTCCTTGGCACACCTCCATGGCTGTTTCTTTATTATAAGGTCTTGCTGTGGGATTTGCTTCCCACTCTTGGTCATCAATGACTCTATGTTGGTTTTGAGACGAAGCCAAAGGTGCCGTGATTCTGCCACTTCTCTCCGCTAGTGTTCTGAGGTGGATATCGATAGGTTGATCAGGTGTAAATCTGGTGACAGGTTCTTAACCACTTGCTGAGGTGAAAAAAAATGTAATGTGTTCGCAAGGTGCTAATCACATTATCAGTAATAGATACAATAGTTGGCAGGTGGCCTGCTCTTCCAGAGAGGAGGTGAGAGCTGAGAACTAAAGGAGGCTTTAAGGGTGTACTGAGGAACAAAGAAGTAATTGTTCAACCAAGTATATTGAAATGCTGTCTGTCGAAGTCTGCCTTTTCCATCATGGAATCAGGTGGTCTTTAAATATACAATTCTGTTCATGTCTAGCATGAACGAAACTAATCAAAGGTATCAACTGATACACTTTAGTAAAACTAATTAAGTATCAAAGCGATACTTAAAACAAAACATAAAACAAAACCAACTATCTAATGATACTTAAAACAAATCAAGTATGAAAGCAATACTTAAACCAAACCAAGTATCAAAGCGATACTTAAAACAAAATATAAAACAAAACCAATAACTGAGTACCCGTACCGGTTACAATACACTTGTGATATAGCTTAGCCAAGTGCTTGGAGCTAAGTAGATGTCCACCACGTAGTTGTCTTCGATCAGCTTTAGCTGACTTTGCTAGTCGGTGGACTTTTGCAACCTCTTCTTCCATAATAACCTTTGCAGTATTGAGACTTTTGACTTCTTTAATACACTTGATTAAGAAGTCTTTCAGAGCTCTATTGGTGGGAGTTTCCTCTATTTGCTGATTACTGTATTCAATACAATCAATCTTACTGGCTCTAACTACTCTTCCAGCTGATAGACAAAGACTAGGGTATCGGGTGGCTAATTCAGCCTTTAGGACCAGATTTGCCTGCAAGATAGGATCCCTTACAATACAATTTCTGTTAAAAGAGATCAGCCCACAGGCACACTAGGCTGACTTAATCCTTTCTGGTAACAAGGTCTTTTATCTTACTCTCTGAACTATAGGAAAGATATCCCCCTTCTTAATCGTACTATATGGGTCTTGTTGACATACATGATCTTTGAGCTTTTACTTATAATTGGTGGTGAGAGAACTTAAAATACGAATATCAAGAGCTTGGAAAATGTGAGTCGAATGGGAGGGAAGTCAAAGAATGTGAATGTTGTGGTCAATAGCATACTTAATGAACTCATAGTTCTCTACATATGTTCAATATCCGTCTAAAACCAGAATACAATGTTAGTTGATAGAAGCCAGAGGACTGGTTTGTTGTTTAAATACTTCCTGAAATCACTGAAAGGTAATATCAGTAGTGGTGTAACCTTTGGAGCAGGTGGTAAAGAAAGCATCTTCCTTCTCTTCAATCCTATTATTTGTGTGGTGTCCCATAAAGTGGACATTTGCCTTAAAGATAACCAGAGGAGGTAAGACTTTAGCTCCACCCAATATCACTTCAACAACTGTAATCCAATCACTACCACCATCGTGCATAATGTTGGGATTTTAGTTTAAGGTACAGCAAATCATAGTCCCTGCTCCTCCTGATCTAATAGAGAATTCTTTCTCATCAGTATTTCAAGTGTTCTCATTCTTGACATGAAACTTGCATCAAATGTGGTAAAAGCGATCAAGATGCATTTTAAAGGAGTCCAAGTCTGTGACCAGAGCTCTCTTCCTATCCAAACACTGCTCTACTTTTGAATCCAAATCAGGATGATGACCCAAGAGGCGGCTCTACTAATACTTACCAACCTGGTCACTCGAATTCTGTACCTGAAGGAGACTCTGAACTATTTGATAGACAGGTCTGCAGCAAGCTGGGAATCCATAGTCAACCCACTTCTTAATCTATATACTTAATACTACCTCCTCAGAGTTGGTAATAAGTTGCTGGGATTTATGAGCTGTCTTTGCTGCTGTTGAATGTTGTGAGATTTGATTATACATAGTGTAGATTTCAGTACATCAAACATGAGAGACAATTGGCATAGGAAAAGGTTGGGATCAGCCTCATAGGCTTTCAAAGCATCTTGAAGACATATCTCTTTTGTATCCTGAGATGAAGGCGTTGGTGAATGTAGGGTGTTTGGAAAGGTCTTTGGAGAGGTTGATTGTATGAGAGAAGTGTAAGAAGCAGAGTACAGAATTGTTGGACACTTGAAATCAACGACTCTAATTAAATAAGAGGGAAGCTCTCACACTGCCTTAGGGTATCATCAAGTAGACTCTAGGGAATACCCTCATACTAAAATCTTTCCAACTTTACTTATTTTACTGTCATTTTTGTTATCAATATTGTTGTTGCAAATTATATATATATCACTATTCTAGGCCAAAACTAATATTCTAATATAAAGAAGAAGAAATCTTTTTTGATATCCTGAAACTAGAGAATATCATGTACATTATAGTTGAGTATTAAATCATTTGATGTCCAATTGGATCTGTTGTTTAAATTTCAATTTCACTGTTCACATTTTAAGAGGTGTCCCATAATTAGTGAGTGTCCCAACACCAGGTCAAATATGTTACCATATATATTCTTTCTACTTATTTTATTACTAAAAATCACTTCCTCTCAACTAGGATTACAAATGTGCTTCAATGATATATGTTGTATACATTGTGATTACTATTATAACTAAAGATGTGTGATTGTGTATTTATCTTGAGTAAATAACATGATATTATAGAGATATCATAGACATGTTATATGAGGAGTAGTATGATTTGAAGGTAGATCAGTAGAGGTTCTGTTCTTTATCATGTCTAAGCAAAATATGTAGGCCGTAGCCATTATGTATATAGAAGTATGTTAACTCATAATAAAAGTAATATAATCAGGAAAAATATAAGTAAGAATATATTTCCCAGTAGAGAAATATAAGTACAAACATGTTTGACCCTCACAACCTGCCACGAGAAATCCCAAAAGTACACATAAATCTAAGATTGTAGGCAGAAAATAGTAAGAAAGCATTATAAATGTACTATGTAATCAACATGCATAGACCTGCATAAAAGATAAGAAAAATTCCATTTATCTTATAACTAAATAAAAAAATAACATATAAGTTTCCTGTCTGTATTCTATAAAATATCTATAAAATTAACATAAATATGACTCAGCTGTATTAATGTCTACCGTGTGTAGGTATTAACCAAAATACCACCTAATGAGTGAAAATACAATATTTATCACTAAATATATTGAAATGTAACATAGGAAAGAAATTTCAACTGACTGGAATTTAATCATTACTATACCTCATCTGTGTATTTTACAGATTAACCTAAATTAACTGTACAGCTGCGACAAAACATGTAATGGAGCACCCTTTGTCACCAACAACTACTACATTTCTACTTATGAGATAACAGAAATTCATAGATAATGCCACAAACAGCAGCTGGAAAAAAGCAAGAAAGTATAAAATTAGAATGGATGTTGGTCCTCCAACTCCATACTAAAGGTCACACCCTTTGCCAAATTTCTGACCATACTATAGTTTACAAGTCAAACATCTCATGAATCATTTGCCAATGGAGAACGACCAAGCAACCAAACAACCAAGCCCACCCCAGACAACCACAAAAAACTAGTTCCCAGGAGCTGCAATGGCTTAATCAGACTCAGGCTGTTGATCAGAATCCCTGTGTATCTTTAGCATAATTGACTACTGTGTCAAAACTGTATTACTATCCTGCGAGAACCAAAAAAGTACTTTACAAACTTTGCTTGTATTTACAAATTCTATGCTAAAAGCTATTTCTCACATCTCAAATAAAGTGGAAGAGATTAATTTAGTGCTTGCCTTAATGCCATTGAATAGTAGAAGATTAGAGGCTGCTATTTTTTTCTGGTAAGGTAAAAGTTGACACAGGTGTCGGAGGTGAATATAAGAAATTATAGACAAAGTGTGTAACAGAGCTACAGGACTACTACCTCCATACAACTTTTAAGGGGAAAAGGTTCCCCGTTATGTTCTGAGCTGTGGTTGGCTATCAGTGAAGGAGTGAGCTTATCTATATTTGCCAAGTGCCACCTGAAAACTACCATTGGGTAAATGATTGTAGTAGTATGAACTTACAACAATACTGTGAGTGTCTTCCTCCTGGCTTTTTTCCTCTTTGAGAGGCAGCTAGGAGG
Source organism: Tuber melanosporum (assembly GCF_000151645.1). Taxonomy (NCBI): domain Eukaryota; kingdom Fungi; phylum Ascomycota; class Pezizomycetes; order Pezizales; family Tuberaceae; genus Tuber; species Tuber melanosporum. The sequence continues at coordinate 703,139 of NW_003298974.1, forward strand.
ACCGATGAAGGCTATTTACTAGTTGAAGATGGCTCATGTATTCACATTTCTGCCTACAGTTATAAGTTTAAGTTGAGCAATAACATTCTTTGCTCTGATTGGCCTGGCTATAGTCCTGGCTTGAACCCAATTGAGAATGTTTAGAGGACACTGAAGCTGCAACTTAAGATTCAATTCTGAACACCTCAGCTATGTCCTAATGGTCAAGTTGGCCTTATCTGAGCAGCTCAGGAGGTGTGGAATAATATCAAACAGGCAAAGTTTGATAGATTTATCCATTCTATGCCACAATGTGTTCTAAAAATTATCTGCTGCCATGGAGGATATTCTGAGTGGTCGTCTTTTTGTTATTATTGTATTATATCTTTTCTATCTGTTTTTTTTAATCTTGGAATTCATCTGTTTTTGACTAAATTTACATTATCCTGACAGTGGTTCTGGAGGGGCGCCAAGGCTTGTGCCCCGTCACTTTTTTGACCCCACTTGTATCACTCTATTCCTGGTCCTCCAGCTTTCTTGGCGAGAATCCACCACCCTAACTCCCCGTATCCCGGGCTAACTTGTACGATACTTAGATTACCCATTTTGGGAAAATCCTACAATTCCACGCCTCAAGAATGCATTCTCGCTACTTGACCACATCCGCCTCCCACTCTATCTCGGTGCCCCAAAATTGCATTTGGTGACAATTGACTACAAGTACTATCCCGGTGCCAATAGGAGTACTGTACTGTAAATGTGAGCCAGGGTTTTGTTGCAAATGACAAGACTGCACACGCGAGCCGGGATTTGAGGGAACCTGACATTAGCGGAAGAAAGAAGAAATTATTGCCAGTGCTCTTGTCTCTACACTGGCAATGTACGGGTACCGCTATCTTACACTATGATAGCTTGTCCTCTGCACCAAACTCTCCCATAATTCCAACCTCTCGAACATCCAACCCCCCTATATTTCCAGGTTTGTGTAATGCTAGGTTTGGTAGTATGTGGATTCTCTTTGCAACTCCTAACCCTTCCATAATTCCTATTTCCAGAGAATTGATTCACCATAATTCCAGACATTAGGGCTAAAAGTGTGGAGGGGTCTTTTGTTCAAACCTCTATCTTGCCCTACCTTCACGCTACTGAGTAGGAAGATCTAGTGTAGGCCGTTGAATAGGGGAGATCCACCTTTTCAATTTCCTTTCCATTGTTAGTGAGCAGAAAACAACAAAATCTGGTATCCCCGAACCAGATACAGCAGCCCAAGAGCCCGTAGTGCTGCTATGTCAGTGAAGTGTGCTGTACTTTACGTGGCATCCAGGCTCTGATGAAACAAACGACAGTACCATGGGACAGTAGAACAAACTATCCTCCTTCCTTACTTCCTCTTTTATTCATAGGTTTGCTTTATATTGGTCTCAGACTCAGCATCTGGCATCCTCATGATATACCGGTATTTCACAATTCAATGTCCCTTGTTTAACATGTTTAGTTATGGCAGGAAAACTTGTTGAACTTGCCAGCCAAATTTATCTCCCGATCCCTTTGATCCCTAGCCCCCGATTCCCATGGACACACCCAAGTATAGCACTTGAGTAGGGTAACACTCACTCGGCAGGAAGTGCGGGGTGAACCACAGCACTGGAATCCCGATTGTCAACAAGTCGGGCCGATAGCTACCAGTATGATACTATCATACCTGTACGGAATCGGTGCCCCACTTCATCAGGCACATAACGGCTTGCCAGTATGGAGAGAATTCACTCGGAGACCTTCCCTCGCCTGACATATGGATAATGGGTCCAGAAAGACATGATAGTGCAAGCATGCGTATGCTCGTATCCCAATCCTGAAGTTATCAGGGAAAGACGGGAAGAGCAAAATACTCGAGCACCAGGTGGGGTTCGTTGACCCCGTCGATGGTACGATACGAGCAAGCCATGCACCCGAACGACACCCAGATAACCAAGTGCGTGCATAGCGATGATATCACCTGGAATTGAACTACGTTTGCGAACACGACTGATATCGAACTCGGACCCTGCTTTTTTCGCTTGCATCTTAGTGTCCTATGAATATCATAAATTTATCCAAAGCACTAAGGTACTTCGGCAAGGGCCACCAGAACCTCTGCCCCCACATAAGAGTACTGTACTCGTACTGTACCAAGCTGAACACCATCTCCACCGAGGCCAATGTCATGCAACAGTAGTCGTGTTCGGAAACCCCCCTCAATCACTAGTGCAAAATGATATGTATCAAATAACGTATGATTTGGTGAGAGTTGGTGGTGTATGGTGTGGGTGCGGCGGGGTAAATAAGGGATCTCCCGTTATCAGGATCGGTTAGAGGGGTCCACGCGGTGAGTATTTCCACGATTTGAACGGAGGGCTTAGAGTGAATGCGAACTTAGCCCCGATGATAGAACCCATTCGGTGACAAGAGGTTGTTTTGTCCCAGTCCAACTACCCGACCCAGCCCCGATTTCAATTCCATATGGTCCCGTAAATTAGAGAAGCGATCTGTAGGCCGACTCACCACGTGGGATGATTGTCGCCCTCATTTTTTCTATCATACCTGGCAACCTCCTTCATAATTGGGTGGCATTTGTGAACAGGGCAACTTTTATCACATCCCCCCAAGATCTGAGCCGAAGAGCCAAGATTCGGCTGTACGATACCCAATATCATACGAGTGAGTACTCGAGCCGTCCTATCCACAATCACCGACCCATTTGAGGGCACAAGGAGCCACTAGATTGATCCTCATTAAGCTAAAAATAAAAAAAATATTAGTATTAGTACTGTTTAGACTGGGCAAAAGAAAAGGGATGGGAAGGGAAGGACGGGAGAAGGTGAAATACCGGTATCACCATCATGTCGTACCTATGATACCATACTCCCTGTTCCTGTTCTACCGGTGGTACCGTTACTGAATCGCACAGTCTGAAAAAAATATACAGTACTGTACTCGAGTAGAAGACTCGAGTAGAAGACCATTTTCCAAACAAAAAAAGGCTTTGCCCGAATGACACTCGCTTCCGCTTCCTTTTTTTTTCTTTCGATTTATTTGTGCCGGGTTTTATAGATCACAAATCATATTGGTTACTCGAGAATTCGAGTACCTTGGTAGCGCCCCCCTTCGCCGATTCGCCATTCGACTAGACTACGGTTGGCTCTTGTGCCGTTATAGTACTTGAGCTTTGTACCCGTTTGGATCGAACCTCTTCCCAACTTCCCCGCTATTCAGCCCGCAATACCGGTAGCATCCTACACCAACATCCAGTGTCCATTCACCCCCCTGGTCGAGCAGGACAACTGGAAAAGGAGTGCAAAAGAGAAAAAGAAAAACCAAGCCTCCAAAAACAATTAAAAACACCTCTAGCCATCCAATCAAGCTCTGTCCGATTTGCCCATTGCCTGCCATTGAGGACCATCGCAACTAACTTGCCCCCTTAATCTTCCTTTCTCTCCCCACCTCTATTTCATCAACTCCAAATCTCAGCCAGGACACTCCGAGTCTTGCCATCCCGAGGCATTAGCTGAGGCAATGGCATCCCACGATCCTGAATACAGTGAATACATCGCAGCTGAGGTATGTTGGTATTTCTTTTTTTTACCATTTTTCTTCTTTCGTCCGCTGAAATGCCTTTGTCTCACTTACTCGCCATAGGATTCCACCTCTTCCGGCGCTGATGATTCCGACTATGCCTCTGGAAGGTTCGTGGTTTAAACATGACGAAACCCCCCCCCCCCCCGCGCGCCCCGATGATACCGCAGAACTGGAAATAACACCCACTTTAGCGAAGACTCCACGCAGTCGCTTCTTTCCAGTGTCTACTACTACACATATGAGAATGGTAGACGATATGTGAGAACATTTTATCGCCTTCCGTAGAAGTGGAGCGCCACTGACAAATCATTCGAACGTCATATAGCACGCATACAAGGAAGGGGCATACGCTTTGCCTAATGATGAGGCATGACCCGCTCACAATCTATTCTCCCACGAAATCTGTGAATTGCATGATAACTGTTTTTGGGAATTGCCCCCTACTTCGTGACCATAGGTTGAACAAGACCGGTATGGCAGGCACCTCCCCGAGTTCTATGAGTAAAGGAGAATCGCCAGAATTAAGGATGTGCTAAGTCGGCTCCTGCGCTAAAACATCTAGTCTGGATATGACCCATCATCTCTACTTGCTTATGACCGGTGGATCCCTCTTTGCCGCACCCCTTGATGAGAAGAACCCTCCTCAGCGCATATTGGATATTGGTACAGGGACCGGAATATGGGCCGTTGATATAGCAGAGTCAGTTACCTCCTCACCCAACCCAATATCTCATCTCATACAAGGATTCTCGCGTCTTACTCGTGGCTGCTTGGTTATCTAGACAGTTCCCCTCAGCAGAAGTAATCGCAACAGACCTGAGTCCCATTCAGCCAAATTGGGTACCACCAAACCTGAGATTCGAAATCGACGACGCGCAGGATGATTGGACTTGGGGCGATGTGCGTTTCTATTATTACACTAAAAAAATTTTATTTTTATTTTTGCCGATATCCCTTTCCTACCTCTGGAATATAATAAGTTACTTGAGAATTCTACCTGACAATCGATATCTTATTGTAGGAGACCTTTGACTACATACATGTCCGAGGGCTTCTCGGTTCAATCAAAGATTGGGACAGACTACTACGGCAGGCTTTTACGTATGACGTTCTCCCTTCCCTCCCTTTTTTTTAAAAAAAACTCCTTATCGCTACTATTTGTCGCGGTATGCGCGTTGCGTAGCTATTTGTCACTCACTAAGGATTCCTACAGTCACCTCAAACCTGGCGGGTGGCTCGAGGCTGTGGAGCATGACTACGTCATTCGAAGTGACGACGGTACTTATCCTGAGGACTGCGCCATTCGCCGGTGGTTCGATCTTATGAACGAAGCAGCGGACAAAGCCGGCAGGACCCTATCAAAGATCGAGAGCATCAATGATTCGTTCCGGACGGTGGGGTTCGAGAATGTAGCCGAGACGAGACACAAGGTGCCATGGGGGACGTGGCCAAAGGAGCGCAAAAAGAAGGAGCTAGGCGCCTGGATTCTAATGATTACCGAGAGTGGGTTCGAGAGTTTTGGTGAGTTGCGAAGAATGCTGGGATTCGAGCTCGGGGGAAGGATTCGTGCTGATGAAGAAATTATATCCAGGAATGGCCCTGATGACCCGCACCTTGGGAATGACACCCAGTGACGTCTCTGTGTTGTGCGAGAAGGCTTTCGCCGAACTGAAATCCAAAAAGTTTCATATTTACAACTATCAGTAAGTCTTCCATTACTCCCCCTCTCACCCGACTGGATGCATCATGCTTCCCTGGACTCCCGTGGCAAGTCACAAAGCTACTAAAGCTGACGAAACTTCCTTCCATTCAGTCACTTCCTCATAGGACAAAAGCCCTTGTAAATTTTTCAACTTTGAACTTTGGCTCTAGGATCGTAGATCCCGATCGCGGTATAACTAGCATGTTACCCCCTTTGTTGGAAAGTAAAAAAAAAAAAAAAAAGGATTCACATGGCACCTCAATGTTGTGCTTTTGTTCTTGCCCCTCTCTTTTTGTCCTGCCCAAAATGTTGTCCTTCTGTGTTTCCATGATACTTTTTGGATTAATGGGCAAACATAAACACTAAGGCTTGGACTCTTATCTGTAGCATCTGTGTCCACCATGCTCCTAGAGTATTGGTCCTTTCTCTTGCTATAATATCTCTGTATAAGTATCGACGCGATGCGTAAGCGCTGGATCCAGACTCTGGCAAATCTTCCAACAAGTGCTTGAGGACATCGCAACCTTTTGGCATATAGTACAATAATGCAAACGTTCCGTGATACCAGCGGGTGGTCAACGTCTTGGCAATCACTGCCCCCGCACCAAAAGTGTGCAAAATCCTGACTTCTCAACTTTTGATGTGATATCTCATGATCGAGTTTTTGGTATGATATCATAGACTATTCTCATTACCAACCGAAGGTCCTACAAGCTTGTAAGGCCCCGCCGTCACTCTTGGAAAGTCATGATTATCACCAATTTATAATGTCGATTGCCCCAGCTACCCCCCACCACAATGTTCCCTTATGATACAAGTGGGACACGAGAGGTGAGTGGACAGAAGCGATCTCATACCGGTAAATTACCTAAGGTGGCAAATTTCACACATATTCCGGCACCAGCAGGGCCCCGCTCGACAGGTATGATATCGAACCAATTTTTAAAAAATCGTCACTTAAATCTGGAAATGCGATGTATTTTAAAATTGAAAATTGGGAGTGTTTGAAGAAAAGAGGAATGTATAAGGAAGGAAAATAGCTGTTTAGTGACTACGATATTTTCCTGGACGTATTGTATTACCCTTGGGGCTAGAGGTCAATGTATGATATTTGGAAGCTTTTGCATACTTGCATATGGTTCGTGACATCCAGAAAGTATACCAGAAATTAAAAAATTACACAATTTTTAAATCTGACAGGCTCCACACTCAAATCATGTGTGATATTACAAAAAAAAAACCCCCCCCAGCCAAGGTCTCAGATGCCACAGATTTTTATAAACCATCTCTCTAATATTACTATTCATAAACTCTTCTAAGGCTCCGTTCAGCATGTCACTTTTATAGCATATTTTTTGGCATAATAAAGTTTTTATATAAGGGTGTGTTTAGCATGTATTACAAAATGACAATATATTTTAATTGTATTTATAAATTTTTATTATATATTTTTATAGTAGGGCTAGGTGTAGAATCATGAAATAGCACTCAAGCAAAGTATAAACCTATGAACTCTAAAACAAAGAGTTTCTTCGTGTATGATAAATAATAATCCATTGCATATCTCTACTTGAATCCCACTATTCCTTATTTTTATATGATGAATGAACTACAATTATCCTACACAAATTCTCGCCAAATCCACGATACTAGCTATGATTCTGACGATACAACCTCCTCAGACTCGGACCCTGCGGTTTCAGAAAGTTATACCTAATTCAGAATTGATGGCTGCTTTTTACTCCAGGCTTTGAGAAATATTGGGGAATATATCGACCATCATTTTGATGTCAAAATAATTCATACTTCAGCTCTCTCCTGTGAAGCATATGTTGCAGAGCTTCTCAGTAAATACAAAAGAGCAGCGGTTCCAGGAGGTACTTCATATGCCTTGTAGTATGTTCTTCAAACTATGCAAATGGTTGGAAATACACGGGTACCTGCATAGTACAAGGAATGTAGCTATTACTGAACTGGTCACTATATTTGTATGGGCAGTTTCACATAGGTTTGAACTGTATAGTTCAAGAATGTTTCCAGAAGAGTGGAGACACTGTTAGCCGGTTAGTATCCTATGTGGTTGATTTTTGGTATGTGCTCTAAGTTGAGTTGTGTGACAACTTTTTTTTTCTTTCACAAAGCTGTGTGGCATGGTTGCTGAACACTTATATTTTATTTTTATATTGAATTTTTTGATTAGCATATAATTATACTATTTTCAACTTTTATTGCGATATATTTTTATTGGTACATGCTGAATGGAGCCTAATCTAAGTAAGCTTTATTTTTCTAAATAGCTTTCTTATAATTCAAACTTTAACTATTTACATAATTGCAATAACTTTAGGTATAGTATTAGGTGTTTTATTTAATTCCTTTTACTCTTATTTATTTTTATTTTATATTTTTCTATATTCATTTTGGTTTGTAAAATTATTATAATATGAAGATTAGCAAAGATTCCAAATATTACATATTTTTATAAAATATTACTCAAATACCACTGTACCTTCAGATACCATAACCTATTGATCATATGAGTTTGTTTTTATACCTCAAAGTATGATAATAAAAAGAGTGTGGTTATAGAAAAAAGAGTACAACTGCTGTTAAGATGCTTTAAGAAATACTTACTTTTAGTTTGCATGGCAACCAATGCCTTGTTCAGAAAAGGGGAAAAATATGTTTTGACAAAGCAATTAAAACAATTTAACAATCAATAAATTAAATGGTATAAAAATAAAAGATAGATAACACCTATTATTGTTTCTAGAAATTTCTATGTAAAGAATTTTGAATTATAATTTGATTAATAGATTTTAATTAAAAGTTTAAGAATAATATATATTAAGGAAAGGTTACAATAGCTGAGTAAGCAGAATTAATAGAATTATTAACTTTAATCTTACTACTTTATACTGGCTCTTATAATCAAAAGGATAGTTAAGTTCCCATTTGGCTAAAGGTGTAATTAGTAATTCTTATGCTTTACTGCTTTCTCATTTATCTAGATTTTTAATCAGTTCCCATCTCACCTCATCTTCATTTTTTTTGCCCTTGTATATTTATATCTCATATTAAGCTTGATTGCATTTTATTCTCTTACAATGGATTAATAATGTCTGAGAAGTATGTAATACATATTGATATTTTACTTTACTTTATAACAACCACAGATTATACTCTTAAAAATGTTTCAAAACTTACTTAAAGGTAAATCTTAAGATAGTTTATCATTTTATATAAAAGCAAAATATTTTGCTATAATTACAAAAATACTTATTACAGACCTACTATTGCACGAATTTTAAAATCAAATATATTTCAAAAATCTAGGAAGATACTTTACCATAAACTCTAGCCTCAGTACTATTCACCTTTTTTAGAGGTTGTTAGCAATTGTTATCTTTTTCACTTAATGCATTCAAATATTATAATTATAATATTTTTAAAAGATTTGAAGGAGAATATAATAAAATAAAGACAAAGAAAAGCAATAAGGATTAATTAAAAAAACCAGTAGAAGAAAGAAAAAAATAGAATATAAATAAGATCTAGTATGATATCTAAAATTATACTAATTGAATAAATAGCTAATACTCTAATTATAAGAAAGCCATATAGAAGGATAAGTATAACAACCTATGTGAATAATAGCCATTACAGAAGACTAAACTCATACATATACCAGTTTGAAGAGACTACTATGATAGGAATAGAAGTGTTAGGTGAAGCCAACTCTAGTATACATTAAGAAGATTTAGGCAAGAATCCTTTAGTGTAGATGGAGATTGTCTAAGAAGGCTTGGTAATGTTCTTTTCCTTTATAACTACTAAGAACTCGCTTTGGGAGTACAGTGAAGATATTGTACTAAAATTTGTTAGTAAAACAATTTAATATTATTAAGATCTCTTTTCTGTTACTTGATGATGTCTGTAAAGCTCTAGAGGCACTTCGATATTTTATCCCATCTCTGAGTATTTGTCGACTACTTCTGACTATTATATAACTATGTAATATTCCCAATCTGTACACAATGATCCTCAATCTTAATAAGTGTGAACACTATTTGACTCTGAATTCTTTCACACCAGCTTCGTACTTTTCAATAATATAATCTTCGCCATCAGAAGATGTACTTTTAACTTCTAACTGATAGTCTCCGATTTATTCAGTCAATTAGATATCTTTTTAAACCCTCAGTCTATTTGACTATCATTCCAGTAGTCTTTTACAAATACATGCAGTAGCCAGCTTATGTGTTAAGCACATGTACGTAATACAGGCTTAATATACAGTTTGCTAATACTTGATATCTTCTACCTATTATGTTACCAGAGTCTGAGCAGCTTCCTCTCAGCTCACCTTACCTCCAGAAAACTAACCTCAGGAAGTATCCTGCCTCTAGAACGAACCAATATACAAGACAGCCTTCAGATTAGACTTGGTGTCATTTCTATTTCTTGTGGCCTCTGTGGTACTGTTGGAATAGTTATACATGTAATCTTCCCAGGTTGCCAACTTTAAATCTCAATATCTCCTCATCCAACTAACAGATTTCTTCTGAATAACTTCCTATTGATTCACAGGAAGCCATTCTGCCAGATTGATAGATAATCCCTTACTTGCCAACTCTTGTACATCCTCTAGAGAGTTGTAAAGTGGTAGGTAGTAGTGGTAGAAAATACCTTACTGGTTAAAATTACTTTGATGATAGTATGAGTTGAATATGTAACCTTCATACAGAAGTCACATAATATTCCAATTAAGTTATAGGTATGTAAGCCTCATAAGGGGCTGGAGGAGAGTGTTGACAACTGTGATAAATTAGGGTCTCCATACTGTTACCCTACAGAGAGGTTAGTACACTCCTATATACCCAACAAGGAGAACCAAAGGTTTGAGGCTTTTGTGAAATGTAATACTTATACACTACATGTGAACTGGAACAAAGTTTGTTTAAATAGTGGCTATACAAGTAGTTTATAAACTGTCCAAAGTATGATGGAGTCTTAAGGATACCATCGATAAGCATGGTGAAGGAAATTTGTTATTGGTCCTACAAATCATCCTATCCATATTGCTAGGTATTTATTAGGGAGAGGCAACATGTATAGACACAGGGTTGCCCAGGCCAACTAAGATTCGTTTCTGTAGATGGTGATTGTCTAGAAAGGCTGAAAATATACTTATTTTATTTATGACTACTAAGAGTAAGGTGAAGTAGGTAAAGTAGAATAGAATCGTAAGAACAATATTATATTGTTAAGGTCTCTTCTCTGTTACTTGATAATGTCTAGAAGCTCAGAAGGCACTTCAATATTTATATTGTACATCTGAGTGTTCGCAGACTACGTCCATCTATTATACAAACTATGTACCTCTCGGGTTACAAGTTGTAATGTTGAGTATTCTTTGAAGATATGAAAATCAGTAGACCCTGAAAATCACCACACCCTCTTCAGTAATTACAATATTACTAACTAGAAACTATACTATTTCCAATAGTACTTATCCGATTTTCAGAGATATCAGACTTATGGCCTCATTTTCAGATGGAACTGAGTTGGCCCCAATTGTCTTATCGATAAAATGATCAATTACATCTGCAGGTTGTATCTGCAGAGGTAGTCATAATTTCAACCTTCCTAGGTCGCTGACTTTAAACCTCCATAACTCCAGATCTAACTGACAGATATCTTCAGATGATATTCTATTAATCTGTAGGTAGCCATTTTAGCGAATTGGTAGATAATTCCTCGGTCGACAACTCTTAGTTACTGTGGGTAACAAGGTTTTAGTCTGTGTTTTAGTATTGGGAATCATTCCCATAACTACAATATATTCCTGGGCCCAGTTGTAATAATCCGTGAAGTCCATTAATCTCTGTGGTAGTGTTTCTCAGAGTTCTAAATACTTCTAGTTAGCGTAGAGTGTATGCTAATGTATTGATTTCTCATAGAGATTCTTTAACATTTGATACCATATCTTTGTACACAATGGTCTCATTACTTAAAGTCTTTATCAAAGGTGTTACATCTTTGACATCTAGTAACTATCCAAGTAGTTGATGGATATACTCCACTTTACTTCTTAAACTTAACTGAAGGTCCCTTCCTATACATTCTTTGAACAGGATCTGCTCGGATGTATGGTAGTAACTTATAAAATGTTATTCTTTCACCTTAAATTCTGTGACATTATTGTCATTATTGTCATTTATAGGACATAACTGAGATAGATATGTATAATGACTTACAGGCCCTTGAGGGGGCTGGAGAAGGGTGTTGGAAATCAGAGCTTCTGATTCCAGATAGCATTACTATACTTAAGGTGATTCCTAAGTGTTGGATCCTGATACTCCTAACAGTATTACAAGTAATTGAGATGAGATTATAAGGATTAGCTGAGAGTATTATGAGAAGATAGGTTCTCATTTTTCATGACTGGCTTTGGGAATAGGCCTTGAGTTACTCAAAAAGCAAATAAAAAGTACTATTCTGATTGCATTAATCAATTCTTTATTTAAATCAATGTGGCAAAAAAGAATCTTTTGGGGTAGATTTTGTGGAACTATGAGGTCACAACCTGAACTTATCTTCATACCAGGAAAGGCAAAGATGGATTCTACAGAATATGTTAAAATAATAATGTATCTGCATCATGTTACTTTTAGGCAATCATATTGTGAGTACTATGGATGTATAGCTGTAATCAAAGCTGGTACACCAGACTATAAAAGATTTGTTAATATGGATAGGATTCTGAATGGGATAGAAATAATATACAAAGTTATGCAATCCCTTAGCCTGAATTTAATTGGGCTGTATGGCTCAATATGGAGGATGAATTAGGTGAAACCTGGGAGAGAATTGGTGATATGAAACTTTTGGACACAGCTCTCAACATTGTTTGAAATTCCATTTCAAAAAGTTGACTGAAAGACCTTATTTCCTCTATCATACAAGGTTGACAAGTAGTTGTAATAAACAGCATTATTTTCTATAGTCAAACCCGCTAGTTAAAAGAAGTGACAATACTTGTTTCCACTCTGATCATAGTCATAGTCTTATAGGTAGCACAATAGTATATAAAAGAATATATTTCCTCTATCTCCCTATAAGCAACCCATCTCAGGGTAATAGACCTACTCACCTGAGGGTAGCTATGTTACCTAAAACACTACTTGAGAAGCTCACTACTCAAGTCCTTTTTTATTTTTTTTATTTTTTATAATCATGTATTCATTGTTTAGGTACAAGAACTCGCATGCAGCGGTAGCTATGGCGTAAACAAAACCTTAATCCCAAACAAACAAAACAAAAGAAACCAAACCAATGCCTCCAAAAAACACGAACAACCCATATCCCAAAGCGCATAATAGCTTACTATAAAGGGAAACATTCAAACTAAGCTTAAAGCAAAATCCTACAAACAAGAAAACCAAACAAGTGTGCCACCTACTCCAGCCTAGGCCGAAGAGGAGGAGCTGAGGGAGGTAGTTGTACTCCTGACAGGGCAGGCCCCAGAGGGGGGATCTCTGAATGCAGGCATGTCCGGGGGGAATCCAGTTGAGGTGGCGGAGATCTACAGGGAAAGGCCGTGAAGCAGTGCCGGAGAAGACCAGATGGGCTCCCCCTCGTTCAGGCACTTAACTCCCGGGAGGTGGGTGTTTCTGGCTTTGGTACAGGAAGGGCAGCTGAGAATGGCATGGTAAAAGGACTCAGGTTCCTCCTCGCAGTAGGGGCAGGTGTCTGGGATGTCTGGGTCCCTCCAGGAGCAGTGGCCGGCCAGGTAGCTTTTTCCTGACCTCATCTGGTGGATGCACCCTGCCACGAATTTCCCCAGCCCCATGAAGGGGTGGGGCGACAGTGTGGGTGAGTAAATGTAACGGGGTGGTAGTGGGTACTGTTTGGACCAGACATTAAGGAGGAACTGCTGGCAACTCCTCTTAAGGGCCGGAAAGGGTGGGTCTTCAGGTGCCTGTGGGGGCAAGGGTGAAGAGAGAAGGGCAGGTGACGCTGGTGGGACTCAGGAGAGATGTCCAACAAGTTTGACCACTCTGTGGGCTATTGCATCAAGCGAGAGATGCCTCCTTACAGGAGGGGATGGTTCAGAGGTTTTCCAGCACAGAGGTCTGTAACCCGGAGTAAGCCCTACCGTAAAGGCTCAGTGGTCCTCCGGGGAGTGGTAAGAGGATGTCGTAGGAAAGGAAGAGTACAGCCGTGCGGTAGCTGGGTTTCTTTCTCGGGGGAGGCATACTATCCTCAGCGCTGCCAGTCGTTGGCAGTGTTCGATGAGGCATTGGACCTGGGGAAGGGCCGATTCGCATGGGAGGATCCCAGTGGGGGTCTCGGAGAAACAGTTGGTGACCCATCGCTGGACTTGTCTCCAAAAGACAGCAAGACGGTCTGTTATGGTACATGAGGGTGAGAACAGGTCTGCACCACAGAGGAGTATGGGTGCGAGGAGGGATGACGTTAGCCTGCGGCAGAGGAAGGGGGCGAGCCCTTTACCGGGACCCGATAGCCTCTTGAGCATGGAGAATGTACCCTGTGCAAGTGCGAGGCGCTTCGAAATGTGGGTGTTGGTAGCCCATCGGAGAGAGCAAGAGGCCAGTTCAGACCAATGGCCTAGTCATCTGACCACCCCAGAGGGGCAGAAAAGGAGTACATCAATGACGATAGGGAGAGCGGATGTGAGGTCCCTTTGCCTGGGCATCCTCCAGTGCATAAGTTCAGTCTTGGGTACAGAGAAGGAAACACCAAGCCTCCTCCTGCTCTGAGTCAACATCTTGATCAGGTGCTGGAGGCATTGGACATTCCTCTGGCAAGGGTTGGAGGCAACAGTAACCGCGAAATCGTCCACATAGGACAAGATAAGACCGCGCGGTACTGGAAAGTGGAGGGACGAGACATAGATAACAAATAAGAGAGGAGAGATTGGTGAGCCCTGTGGGGTGCCCACCTGAACTGATTTGAAAACTCTGGGCGAACCCTGAAAGACGAGATGGCATTGCCTGTCTGTCAGGAAGGACCTAATCCAAGAGCACAGATATGGTGGTACTCCTTTCGAGCGCAGCATATGGAAGAGGTCATCAGGGGAGACATTGTCAAAGCTCCCCTTAATATCAAGGAACAAGGTGGATGCCACCAACTGGGGGCATTGTAGTGTCTGGACTTCATGGGCCAGAGTTGCATAGGCGTCGAAGGTACTGAGCTCCAGAAGGGAGCCGCATTGATGTGGGTTGAGCAGGCCAAGAGATCTAGCCAGTGGTAAGAGGCGATTCACTATTATCCTTTCCAGGATCTTTGAAACTATCTCCAGGAGGACGATTATACGGAAGGAGGCAGGAGTGTCGTAGGAGGATTTGCCAGGCTTGTCTAGGACCATGCCATTCGCTATTTTGAGTGACGCCGGATGGAAACCAAACAAGACCAGTAGTACTACTCAAGTCCCCAGACCTACTATTTATATACATTATGTCCAACACTAATACTGATATGGCTTAGACCTTCCCATCACCATACTCTATGACTCACAAGTGTAAGTTACATGAAATCTCTCAGCTAACTCCTGTGAGTTATCTGCACTGTCTGTCCTATATACATAACTCATGTAACTCATATAAATAAGTTACATATATAACTCATGTCTCCTCTCACGGTACAACATACCTAAAACATATGAAACTATATTCTACCTTATCAGTCTACGTTGTTACAGCTCAGTTAGTGACAGCAGTGATTGATGCGGGTGGAGAACTTACAAGATATTAATTCCTGTACTGTATTTTACATAATATAAAAGTATTTTTATTAGAACCTACACATGGGCACTCAATCCTAAAGATTTTTTTTATTGCATAACAAGCTTTATAGACATCTAGAGTATATATTTCTAAGTTTAAAAAACATTCATAAGCCTTATACTGTAGGAAATACTAGGATTCAATACATAGGAACCACTCTAAGTTAGGTAGCCCTACTCAGAATTAAAATCTCTTTTTGTCAAAACCTCCTGCCGGCCCTCTTACGGGCCCGTATGTTATTATACAAAACTGCCTTAGCTGCAGTCGGTCACTATATAGCCACAGAAATGAAGATGTCAGAATAACATCATATACGTCACTGCCATTTGTCCGACCAGATCTAGTTCGCAGAATATATGGGAGAGGACCTTCAGCTAGTTCTAAGAAGTAGAATGGAGTATATCTATCAACTAGTTAGAGCATTGGTAGGTTTGAAAGATGGAACATGTTTGGCATGGGTAGTAAGAAACAGGATGTTTTCGTACAAGGATATGGTATCAAATATTAAAGGTTCTCAACAAGAAACCAATAATAGTCATACTGTAATGATCCCTCTCTGTATAGTTAGTTCTTGGCGATGGGGAACGATACTTATCGGTTCTGTCTCCTTCTTTCTTTGTCCTACGATAGCTCTAGGTCTCTGCCTACGTTACCGATAGTACAAGACCTTTGTCTTCTATCGGGAACGCCTATCGTAAGCTTTCTCTAACTCTTCTTCGTCAAGCGCCTTCCTTGGCGTAATGATAACATTGCAATAAGGATAAAGATCGTAAAGGTATTTTATATTCGTTAAAGTAATAAGTAGGAAAAGTACTTAGAACAAAGTGTGAAGAACCTATCTTCCTCGGCCGCATCGGCCTCCTTATATAGTGTTCTTCCCGCCTTTAGTCATGTGACCTAAAGTGGTCACATGTGCGAAACTAAATCACAACAAACTAGTCATGTGACCAAAGTGATCACATGCTCAAAACCCATGACCTCATAATGAGGTCATGTGCGAAACATAAATCATATGCGCAAGGCTTACCCGTAAGGCACACTCGTAAGGCATACTCGTCAGGCGCATGTCCCATGACTCATACTTGAGCCATGTGTGAAAGCATCACAAATCCCACACATAACTAATCATATAACCTGAATAGGTCATATGCGTGAAACAATAACATACCTGTGACTCATAACCATGTGTCATGTGAAAAACCCTTTCCTCGCTAAGCCACGTTCGTGACACATACCCACACTAACATAAAGAAAAGAGCTTAAAGCTCTGAAGAATACTATCACAGAATCTAATAGGATTTATGGAGTATTACAACTAGGTCAAGCAATGCCCTATAGTTGTAGGAAGAGTTCCCAATACTAGAAAGGTCGAAACTGTATTACCTAGAGCAACTAAGGATTGATGACAGAGAGATTATCTATTAATCTAGTAGAATAGCTCTCTGCAAATTAGTAGAAAGTTAGTTGAAAGATATCAGTCAGTTGGATACGGAGTTATAGAGGTTTAAAGTCCAGTAACCTATGAAGATTGCAATTACGACTACCTCTACAAATACAACCTGCAGATAAAACTTATTATTTCATTAATGATAGACACAATGTCACGAACGTGACTTGGCATGGAAAAAGATTTTCACATGACTCATGATTATGAGTCATAGGTATGTCATTGTTTTACGCATATGACTCATTTGGCTCATATGACTTATTATATTATGTTTCGCACATGACTCGATTATGAGTCATGGGATATGTGCCTGGCCAGTATACCTTATGAGTGTGCCTTACAGGTATGCCTTGCGTATATGATTTATGTTTTACATGTGACCTCGTTATGAGGTCATGGGTTTCATGCATATGACTCATTCGAGTCATATGACTTGTTTATTGCGTTATGATTGATTTATGAGTTTTCACACATAACTTTGCTATAAGGTCATAGGTTTTGAGTGTGTGACCACTTTGGTCATATGATTAGTTTGTTATGATTTGGTTTTACACATGTGACCACTTTGGGTCACATGACTATGGGCGGGAAGAATACTATATAAGGAGGCCGATGCGGCAGAGGAGAATAGGTTCTTCACACTTTGTTCTAAGTACTTTTCCTACTTATTACTTTAACTAATATAAAACACCTTTATGATCTTTATCTCTATTGCAATATTTATCGTTATGCAGATGAAAGCTCTTCACAGAGAAGAGTTAGAGAAAGCTTACAATAGGCATTCCCCATAGAAGACAGAGGTCTTGTACTATCAGTAATATAGGCAGAGGCCTAGTGCTATCATAAGACAAAAAAAGAAGAAAAAGAAGAGAAGTATCGTTCCCCATTATCAAGAACTAACTATCCAAAGAGGAATTGTTACACACAATTGGTGCCAACTCAGTTCAACTTGAGAACCAGGCCATAAGTCTAAAGACTCTAATAATCAGATAATTACTATTAGGAACAGTATAGTTCCTAGTTAGCAATATCATAATTACCGAAAATGGTGTGATGGTTTTTAGGGTCTCCAGGTGTTTGCACCTTTGAAGAATACTCAATGTTACGAGTTATAATCTGAGAGGTACACAAGTTGTATAATAGATAGATGTAGTCCATAAATACTCAAATGCTAAATATAAATATCAATATGCCTCCCAAGATTTTAGATATCATCTAGTAAGAGAGAAGAGACATTAGCAAAAAAATATTGTTCTTACAATTCTACTCTACTTTACCTACTTTAATTCACTCTTAGCAGTTATAAATGAAACAAGTGTAATCCAGCCTTTCTAAACAATCTCCATCTACAGAAAAGAATCTTGATTGGCATAGACAACTCTGAAGTCTATCAGGTTGTCTCTACCTAATATATGTAATGTGAATTGCATCTTCTAGATCAAAAATAGTGAGAAATATCAAAATGTATTTTTTTTACACTAAAAATATCTTGTACTTCTCCAGCATCTGTAGCATAAGATCCCATTTTAATTGAACAACTCCTTCTTGTAGTATTTTGAATTAAAGTTGTTGCATTTTTTTTTTAAAAAAGTCTGTTATACAAACAACATCTTAAAATAAGACTAAGAATGAAACTCATCAAGTCTAAATATTATAAAATTATTATAGCGATACCTTGTTTAAAGAAATAACAATGCTTTATAGATGTATGATAGTACGATGTTCTTGAGTGAGTCTTAGGGTATCATTGCTATACTTAAATATTAGTACAATTTAATTTTTGATAATAAATAAATCATTTTTTCTCCTTACACATGATAGTAAGACTCTAGACTAAGGATGTATAACACTCAAGATAAGTAAGCTTTGCTGTAGGTTATAAGAAATACTAATAGTATATAGTGTACAAAATAGCACCTCTATTTAGGCATGTAAATAATAGCAATATAAAGCTAACTAATAACTGGAATGAGCAGGGAAGTCCACAAAGGAAATCTCATACAAGTATTGTTAGTCAACTATAAAAACATGGTTGACCACCTGGTTTTAAAAAAAAAAAGCCTAAAAATATCCTGTAGAGTTGTATTTATAGTTCTATTTTTATATCATAATATTTGCTATTTTCTTCTAATATTTTCTACGTAATTAAATATTTCCCTCATGATGAAGTAGAATGTCAAAGTTATAGAAAAACTGAAACCTGATTTACTGGAAATAATTTTTTCTAATTGCCAGACTTCAAATGCGTTTTTCTCATCTCGGCAACATAAGGCCAGGTGTAGGTTCTAACGAAACCTCGTTCATATAGTATTTACCTCTCCCCTGGCCTTATCATTCACTATCACTTGTAGTCCATTCTTTCTGAAAGTAGCTCCAACTTTTTACCAACTGCAAAACTCCTTTATCTTACAGTGCCTCATCAGAAGTGTTCGTGATATGAGACATGTTCAATGGTGGTTGCGTTGTGAAACTGTGGGGTGGGATTGTCAACAGCACTCGTGCAATGCCCATGTACGATCAAACCTCAACTACTACCTCTCAATGATCAACGGTTAATGATCAATTATCTGCTATATATATTTTAGAGTAAAATAATAATAAATAAGGCTAGCTAATACTTTGTATAACCTCCCTTTGCTTCCAATACTGCAGCTACTCTACCAGGCATTGATTTCTACAACTTTTCGAAAAACTCCTCAGGAATTGTCTCCCAAACCAAAGGTAATACTTGTGCAAGCCTCTTCTTAACAGCTTCTTTTCCTCCTGGGGTATCTCCAATTCTTGAATATTGCTAGTGTAATCGCTTTTTAAGCTCAACCCATATATGCTTAATAGGATTCAAATCAGGGGAATATGGGGGGTGCTCCTCAACCTGAATACAATTTCTCTCAAGCCAATCCATAACACTATATACCTTATGAACAGGAGCATTATCCTACTGAAAAAGAAGATCTTCAAGTTGCATACCAAAGGAAATCATTTGATAAATTACAGGAAAAAGATGTCTTCTTAAGAGTCTAACATACTTGGTCTTATTGATATTTTAGGTAATAGGAACTAAAGGACCTTTTCTCTTACCCTAAAAGCATCCCCATACCATAAGCGAAATACCCTTATTCTTTTTCTTTGGGTAAATACAGTCTGCAAGCCACTGCTCCCCAGGTTCTCTGAAAACCCATTGCTGCCTTAGATCCCTAGATTTCTCCACACTGCACTCATCACTCCAGATGACTCTCTCAAAATCCTCAGCTGTCCAATTCCTATGAGCAGTAGCCCATCTTAGTCTCTTAGCTATATGGACAGCTTTGAGTTTGGGTCTTGACTTGGCTAGCCATTTCTTAATATTGGCATCTCTGAGTACTCTATCTACTATAAATTTATTAGCGAATCATGTTCTATCAATCAGGCTCAGATGGGTACTAACCAGTAGAAAGAGAAACACCTGGCACATATTTATCCCTGAAATCTGATCTGGTTATTTTCCGGTTAGATTTGACAGCCCAGATGATTGTACAATGCTGTCACTGACTGAGAACAGGTGTGCAACCAGGACGAGGAATATTATCCAAGGATAAATGCTCACATGCACAAGTAAGAAAGCTTTTAATAGTTGACCATAGCCGGCCAATAATTTGAGCAACCAGAGCAATATTCCGGAGGCAGTGAAAAAATCCAATGATCACGCCTTTTTCCACATTAGTCATTTCAGTTCGAGTGGTCTTTGGATTTCACTTTTTTGGCTTTGATTTATATCTGGATCAGTTAAACATTGGAAATTTGAAGGAAATTAAAATTAAAGAATTATTCGAATAGAGGATCACTGTATCTTGGTTTGTAATATTGTATAGAGCAGGTATCATACAGTCGTGCAATCAGCGAGCTGGTATTTGGCGAGGTGGTATTTTTCGTGAGGTTGCTTAGTAAGACGATCACAAACACTTCTGACGAGGCACTCTATATTACTCGACTTTCCTATTCTTGATTGGTTTATATACACCAGACATATCACTTTTGAGAAATGGCACCAACTTTTACCTACTTCCAAGTACAGTACTGTACTGTACCATACTCGCTTAGTACAATGGTCAGGCAATAGAGAATAGTACTATGTAGCATAGTTGGAATCCATTTGGACAAAAATATGGAACACTATGATAATCCAAGACATTCTGTCTGACTGCTATAAAACTAAAGTTAAGAAGTAACCTCTATTATGACTATAAAACCAACACGAGCAAAAGCAAAAAATGGTAAAAATTAATCACTAGTACTGTAGAGGCAGGCAAAATAAAAATGAAGGGAAGTGGGGAGTAAAGTTGTAAGAAAGCACAAAAATACTGCTATCATAATCATGGAAAACAATAGCAGAAAAGAAGTAAGTTAAAGTAATATATGTAGTAAAGACTCCAGAATCAATCCCTTAAATTCAATCAACTTTCACTTTCTTTCTTCAAGTGCTAGTACTATGCCACAACCTATAATACATGCCTTTACAGCAACAGGTATTCGAGCTCCGATATGCCAATCGCCTACTAGTAGGGTACTGAAAGCTCAATCTGAGTTCCCCAGAACGGGATATTCAGAATCCCCTCCAAGCACTTCAAATTCATTAATTGAAGAAGCCAAATTGAGTCTGCTCTCTCTTTCTCTCAATTCACCTTGGAATAATTTACCCCAAGATCCTCTCTCTGAATTGAGTACTGAAGTAGATTTGCCTTCCTCCTTTCATTCTTATCATAAGATGAGTGTTCATACCAACTTCTACTCCAACTCTAATCG
Organism: Tuber melanosporum; assembly: GCF_000151645.1. Lineage (NCBI taxonomy): Eukaryota > Fungi > Ascomycota > Pezizomycetes > Pezizales > Tuberaceae > Tuber > Tuber melanosporum. Next base: position 724,473 of record NW_003298974.1, read on the forward strand.
ATATCCTGATTCCAATTCAGACCCAAATTCTTCTTACTATCCCTCTTCTACTAGTACTACCATAAACACTTTATCCACTACCCCTTCTTCTAGTATCTCTTCTGCTTCCGCTGTCTCCCTTTCTACCAATTTAACTACTGCAAGTCTCTTGCCTCCCTCAGCACCTACTACTACTGCAGCCTCTTCCACCTCGTCCTCACCCTCATCTTCATCCTCATCTGCTATAGTAGTAGGAGATGAATTAGAGTCACTATCCCCAGCTGAGACAGAGTCCCATAGTAGACATCCAGTCTCGACTGAGGTTGGAGGGCATGTCTGTGCCCTCCTGCATATTGCTGGCTGGCCCTACCTGAAAATTGTCATTGCAGTCAGCCTTTCACTTAGTACTTTGTACTGTACAACTCAACAAAATCTCAAACAAGATAATAGCACCGTGGCTGGCCTTTAATGCTGAGGCCTGAACTTCGACAACAACTTCTTGGCATTATTACTAAATCTGCAGAAAACTGAAGAAAAGCACTTACGGAAATTGTAGACATGGCTACGATCTAGGGTTCTGACAAAACATTACATCGTTTACTAGCTCTCAATAGGTATCACCATTCCGTAGCTAGAAAGAAGCTGACTTTGAATCCTACTCATATAATAGTAAGCTCTTTTCTCTACTACTTTATTCTTTTAGTATATACTTTTTTTGTTTTTTTTCCCCCTCAATCCAATAACATAAGAACTTAAACAATTGAACCTCATACTAGAATATTGGAGTTGCTTTTGCTAGTAAGGGATGACTGTTTCTTTGTTTTCTGTTAGCTCTGGTGATAGGGATTAGTATTTCTTATATGCTTATCTATCTACTGTAAGAACCGGAATAATTGAACCCAATATTGGCATATCTAAAATTCTCACTCTTGGATAGGTCTGTAAGTGCATAGTAAGTACTAATACCCACAGTCTAAGCTTTAGAGAATAAAAAGAAAAAGAGACAAACCCTACAGGTAAAGTCAACTCCAATGTCTTAGTATATGGTCCAATAATTCAAGTTGTTAAAGTCAATCTCATAATTCTATTAATATTATTAGTGGACAAAATTCACAGCAGACCAACAATCGATAGCCGCATAACCCTCCTCACCACTCCACACTTTTAACACCACTTAAAGAACTTTCTCTAGCTCAAATATTAATTTTTACGATGTATTCTATCCCATACTTACATTTTTGATTTTTTTTTTGTTTTACTGATAATGGATTTCATGGTAGTATGTTGTTATAATGACTGAAAAGTTTTCCTCTCTGTTAATCTGCGGTTAATTTTGTCCATTAACAATATTAATATATTTTATTTAGAATCAGCTCGAATGGATACAAAGATTTCAGGATTAGAGTATGGAGGACTGAGGAAAGATTATATAGACAGACTAGTCTGTATTTGATATTAGTGGTTCCTGTAGCAGAGTATATATATAACCTGGAAAGCCTTAAAGGAGTATGATTTGTCTTACCTCATTCTACAATTTGCCAACCTAGAAACAATTCATAGTTGAAGCTGTTTTTGTGGACTTTGCCCAGGCCCACTAGTCTTCTGAGATAAACCTACTATGGAGCCACAAATTACAGTAAAGCGATACTACGACCACATTTTCTCCCACCTTGAGAATTTCTGGCTGGAAGTCTCTCGTGAGACTGAAGACTATGTATATATTCTCCAGGATAGATCCTCAGTTCATACAGCTAAATATACCTTACACGTTCCTAAAAAATAAAGGCCTATATAACTACCTGTTTCCTTAGATGGTGAAGTCATCAGACCTCAATCTGATAGAGGATGTTTAGTGATTAATAAAGTTCCACATTAATGCCAGAAGTCCTCCTTGTCCTCGAAAAAATGATACTCCAAAGGCAGCAATCCATGAAGAGTAGGAAGTGATTGATAAACAGGATCTTCAACTTCTACTTACAACTATGACAACTAGAGTTCAAGCCCTCCTGGCTGCAGAGGGAGGACATACATACTTTTAGGGCATATAGTTTCACTTCTTTTTACTGGTTCCTGTCTGATAGTTTTTTGTTTCTTTTTTTTCTTCTACTTTCGCAACTCTTACTAAATGTCACCATTTTCCTTTTACACTCTCTTCACACTGCATTACCCTATCCAGTAAAGGTATCTACTTTATTCAGTACTCCTAACTGAATTGAAGGCATACGGCTTTTTCCTACCTTAAGAGTTTCCTGAACAGACAACTTTTCACTTATTCTAGCCTCCCATCCTCCTCCTATCCTCTTCTATCTTTCCCCTACCCCTACTACCTGCCCACTACTCTCCTCCCTACCCTTCCTACAAGTGCCCGCTCTTAAAACTACTACTACTATATCATGTCTCACAACTCCTCAAAATCTCTCAATCTTTAGGGTTACTTTTTGCTACTATAATAACTCCAATAACAGACTGGTATGCTATTTCGTTGAAGTTCCCCCTCTGGGACCAGGGGTAGGTGAGTCACTCGGCCAACGT
>NW_003298974.1:728071-729676 GCF_000151645.1 Tuber melanosporum
TGGTTGCATATATTTTCAATAATTGTATTTCCAACACTACTGTTACATGCGACCAATAGATTGTGCTTATATAATATGAGTGATATGTTATAATAGATGTAGTATTAGTTAAACTACAGTGAAAATGTAATAAAAGGTATTGTTTTACTATAAGTATTAACTTAATGATCCATTAAACATTTACTCAAAGTTAACTTAACTTTTGTAGATATGATAATTCGTGTCAAATTATCATAATACTACTTGCTTTCTGTAACAGAATTATCTGAGTGAATGATAGCTTGGTGATAGAGATCCAACAACCCTTCACAACAGCTACAACAATGTCAGAGCTATTGATATCATCAAATGAGTCAGCCTCTAACTGTAATTCAATTGCAAGTAAAGAATATACATGAGAAAATGAGACAGAGATTGAGTATGGATTTGAGTATGAAGAGATGGAAAGCATACATGGTATGTATACTATCCAATTATAAAAAGCGATTTTATACAGAAAAAAAAGTCTTTAATCCTAGTTGTATTATTTATTACTAAGTAATATAAAAATTTAGGAGATGAGAGTAGTAAATCCAATCAAAAGAGGATTGAGGAGTATATTAAATCGACATACTCAGAGCAACTAGGTAAGTATAGAGTTCACCTTTCTAAAATTAATGAGGGTTGTTCCTGCAAGAGAGAATGTCATAAACAGGCCTCTTATATGCAATGGTTCACTTGGATGAATGCCAATTGTGCTATGGAAATAAAGCAGCATAAGCTGCTAGCAAGTTGTCTTATAGCTAGTACTATGATATTTGCAAAGCCGCATAAAACTAGGAAATACAATAAGAGATTCTTTCTAGAGATGGAAGATGGTAAAATAGATTTAAGTAAGCATATGCACCAAAATAAGTATGTAATCCCCTTTGTTGGTCAAGTGTGCTGTTCTTTTTTTTGCTGGTACTAGATTTTAGGCAAGCATTAAGTACGTAGATTATTAGGCCACTTAAAGTTAGGTAAGTCAATATGCCCTTCAATCTATAAGCATACCGTACAGCCCTCGAATGAAGGCTTGACTAAAGAAGCCAAGGATTGTATGGAATCATTCCTTTCGTAGCTTGAATATGATTATGGTGAGCCAGTAGCTACTAGGTCCTATAAGCAATATAAACAGGATGGGACAATAATTACCAGAGTAGAGCTGGATAATCAATATTTACTTCCTTTCTTTTATTCTTTACGTATTCTGTATGCTGAACTGAAGAAAACAAGTTTAGTAGGACAGTCTATATTGCTTGCCAGCTTTGACCGATATTGGAAGAAAAGTAAAAGATTCAAGAAGATGTGTATCCGAACCCCTGCTAAAGACATTTGTGATCATTGTACAATTCTAAAAGGAAAGCTCAGCTCTCCCGAGGAAACTAACAGAATGCAAGATGAGATTGCACATGATGAGAAGCTAATACAAACTCAAAAGGAACTTGATCAGCATCGTAAGGAATATTGAGAGTGTAGAGACTTTTATGAGGCTACTATCTTACAAGTGACATGCTATCCAAAGGATACAGCTTGCTATTTATTTGACTTCCAGCAGGTAGTTGAGATACCAAAGCTCCCTCAACA